>NW_021335432.1:0-957 GCF_001605985.2 Dendrobium catenatum
GACTCCTACGTAATAAGACGAACAAACTCTTACATTTAAAATCTAAAACAAACTTAGAAATTAAAAAAAAACTTACAATACAGATTAAAATTAAACGACTTACAAACTTGAATCTAATAGTAAGACACCATAAACTTGCTTCACTTAGAGACGAAAGATACAGATGGGGTGGTCACTTGCGGAGAGAAGAAAGAGGTTAGAAGCCAAGAAGAAGGGTGGAAAGAGCTTGCAAGATTTTCAAAGGAGGTGGAAGAAGAAGGTGGACAAGCTCGCAAGCTTCTCCAAGAAAATCCGCAGATTTCTTTTCAAAATTCATATATCACTTTTTTAAAATATTACATAACCCCTCATATTTATAGATATGAAAGGGAGAATACAAACTGACACAACATTTAATTCTCATAGGAATCCAAACAACACAAGCCATGGAAAAGCCCCCTTGCTTTTCACGGAAAAACAGCCCAGCCAGGGAACCGAGGAAACAGCCACGGGAACCCAAGAGGCCGCACGGGACCGAGGAGCCAAAAGCCACGGGAAGGCCCCCAGTTCGGAAAACCAGTAGCCACCATGAGAACCAAGGAGCCATACACGAAAAACAGCAGCCAACCGTGGAAGCCAAGGAGCCACGGCATGGGAGAACAAACTTCCTTGGGATTCCAAAAACCATTTTGGAATCCCAAGGGACAACTTAAATTAAGACATTAAAAACTATAATAAAATTACATTAACTAAAAGATAACTATGAACTAAAACTTAGCTAATAATGAGCTAACCATAAATGAACTAAAGACCAACTCATAAATGAGCTAAATTCCAGCTCAATTTTCATTGAGCTTATAAGCTTAAGGGAAGTCAAATCCAACTTATTTCTGGTTTGAGTTGACCTCCCATTTGCCTACATCAGACTCTCCTTCTTGAGGACTCATCTCCCGATGAGTTAGCTTTTGATTCTTCTGA
>NW_021335433.1:0-201 GCF_001605985.2 Dendrobium catenatum
AGAGTATCAATCAAGTTGGGTAAGGTTTGGTTGAATATGTTTGTGGTCCAAAGTCCAAATCATTAAAGTGAGCTTCAAGTTCGTCTAAAATTTCTACTAAAATATGGCACAAATAAAGTCTAATAAAATCTAACTAAACTATTTTAATCATATCAAATAATTTTAAAATTAATTATAACATTATTTTAGAAATTAAAGTAT
>NW_021335434.1:0-269 GCF_001605985.2 Dendrobium catenatum
CCTTTTACACAATCCCTAGTGTTGGCAGAGAACCGTCATCCTTTCACACTCTCTTAGTGTAGGTAGAGAACCCTTCGGCTGTTCACACTTTCTAAGTGTAGGCAGATAATCCTTCGGCTATTCACACTCTCCAAGTGTAGGCAGCGAACCCTTCGGCTATTCACACTCTCTAAGTGTAGGCAGCGAACCCTTCGTCTGTTCACACTCTCCAAGTGTCGGAAGAGAACCGGACCTCCTTGATAGATCTTCTCACAAGAATCTAGAAGGAA
>NW_021335435.1:0-356 GCF_001605985.2 Dendrobium catenatum
ACTATTGTTCTAAAAGCTAGAGATACAGAAAGAGATATCCTAGTTGGTGACGAAGGCAATGTTGTGTCAAGCAAATTACAAATCTCACCTAAGCATAAGCAAAAGTGGAAAAAAGGTAAAAGTGGTAAGGATGTCTATATTTCTTCTGACGTTATTTTCTTTCGATACAAGAAACCTGGACATATGGAAAATCAGTGCCCTAATTTAAGAATTCTTCCTACGAAAGAAAAGGGCAAGGCGAAGCAAAATTTAAACTGGGGAAATAATGAAAGGAAAAAAATCTCATGGGCAGACCTGGTCTCTGAAGCATCGGACCAGAAGAGAGATAATGGTTAAGAGCCTTTCGTGTTTTTGTG
>NW_021335436.1:0-231 GCF_001605985.2 Dendrobium catenatum
TTCCTGACTTCCACCTTGAGGACAAGGTGGTTCTTTGAGAGGGCGGTAATGTTAGAACGGTCCAGCCGGCCCAGCCACTTGGGCTGGTCCGGATGTATTCCCGCAAGAGGAAGCAGGCGGACTCAAAGGAGAGGGAAGGAGTGGGGTCCACTTGAAATTCAAATGTTTTCTTGGTGTCAAAAGGAGGGGTAGTCTGGGTAATTAGGTCCTTTTGTATTTAATTTGAATTGT
>NW_021335437.1:0-229 GCF_001605985.2 Dendrobium catenatum
TTTAGACTCAGTGATAGCAGTTATCTTAGCATCATAGTAACTAGGTAGGCATCTAAGAATTTTATTCACTTTCTCAGAATTTGAAATTTCTCTACCTAATGCATGCAAGAATGTCACGATTTGGGTGAACCTAGTGTACATGTCAGAAATTGTTTCGCTAGGTTTCACACGGAATAATTCATAATCATGCAATAGAATGTTAAGCCTAGACTGTTTTACTTCGTTTATT
>NW_021335438.1:0-1393 GCF_001605985.2 Dendrobium catenatum
ACCTTCACGCTCCAATGGCAAGAAATCTCCTTCAAACCCTCTCTCACACTCTCTCCTTGACTCTTCTTTCAATAGGCATAAAGATCAGTGGACAAAAAGATTATGTGACAGTTTAGTTTGGACTATTTATAGGAAAGACACAAAAAAACTGTCTAAAAACTTCAAATATTCAAGTTAATACGAATTGGATCATCCCGTATAATCGTGGATCATCCTGGACGATTTTACATAAATGTGTTGGAAAGGAGCATAATGTATATGGGTATGAAATGACTTCGTACACATACATCATCCCGTACGAACTAGGTTCATCCGGTACGAACGGTTCTTCCATAGGTCGGTTCCCAAAAACCGCAGAACGTCACTTAATTTTTCAGAGTCGGTTCACTTCGTCCTGGGACGAATATTGGTTCGTTCGGACAAAATTTTTCCAGAGAGCAAATCGTCCCGGGGCGAATACACTTCATCCTGGATGAAATTAATCCAGAGAGAAACTCATCCTGGAACGAATACTCTTTGTTCTTGAACAAAAATTTTCTAGAGAACATTTTGTCCTAGGACGAATACACGTCATCCTTGACAAAATTACTCCAGAGAGCAACTCATCCTGGAGCGAATACACTTCGTTCTTGAACATAAATTTTTTAGAGAACATTTCATCTTGGGATGAATACACTTCGTCTTGGACGATCAGGACTTAGATAAATTTTCTTCAATTCCTGTTCGTTCCATTGCTCTTATAAGGCGATAAATGAATTGATCGTCCTGTACGAACTATTTTCGACCTACACGATCAGTACAAATTTCTCAAGATCTCCTAAAGTGTGTGTATGTGTATTCACTCAATTATAATCACTCCCTTTCAAAATTAATTAAAAGAAAAAATACAAGTTTTAAATGCACAAAGTATCTCATGGTGAATTTGATTTGAAGTCTTTGTAGTATGGAGTTTGATTTTCCTGAAATGTTAGTACACACAAGAGCAAAAATAACTCTTCCAAAAAGTGTTAGGAGATAACTATACATAAAACAATAATATTTGAAATCATCAAAATTATACAAGTTGCAAGAATCTAAAACATGCAAATAGCAACTCTCTTAACAATCTCCCCCTTTTTGATGATGACAAAATAATTATTGTATGTATAATTTTCAAATTCAAAAAATCTCCTAAACTCCTCCTGAATTGATAAACACATGTAAATAGGGAGGCATTTTTAGAAATATATAAATACCAAAATAAAACAAGCACACACAATATATACAACAAACACAAAACATAAAACAAAATGCAAAAAAAGATCAAACAAAACCAAAAAAACATGATACAAATAATTTCTCCCCCTTTTTGACAACAGCAAAAAGTAAAGAAGAAAAAATCTTGAAATGTAAG
>NW_021335439.1:0-268 GCF_001605985.2 Dendrobium catenatum
ATTTATTTATTAATAATTAATTAGCCCCCTTTTCATCAGCCCTGCATGAGTGTGGCCACCTACAGAAATTATATTAACAACCCAGATCGCTCCTAACCTATGGGTAATCTAATCGTATGTCAAATCATAACACAGAGCGCAGTAAAAATAAATAAGCAAACACACAAATATTTTACAACCAGCATGCAATAAAACTCGAGAAAAAGCCCGTCATAGTGCAGTAAGGAAATGAACACCGGCCTAACCTAAAGCTAGAGTCGGTTGTCCT
>NW_021335440.1:0-288 GCF_001605985.2 Dendrobium catenatum
CCGGCTAATTCCCTAAATTCGTTATATTTCTATGTTGTTCAGACTCGCTAAAATCTTAAACTTTATGAGTAAAGTTCCCTTGCTTATTACAAACCAGGGTCTGCTGAAAGTAAAGTGGCCGGGCACCACTGACAACAACCCGGGTTCTAAACCTAAGACTCAAGTGACTTTGAGATTTCGGATTCTTCTAGTCGTCCATTTCTTCGTCTTCTCACGAACATCTTGATTCGTCGGTTCTGGATATCCAAATTAAAAGAAACTCCCCCTTGAATGGGGTGTTATCTTTTC
>NW_021335441.1:0-299 GCF_001605985.2 Dendrobium catenatum
CTTGAAATTGCCCACATTTACGGTGATGTACAGTGGATGATTGTGATCGGCCGTACCAAGGCGTAGATCTTCGTCAGAGAAAGTAACTCCTGGAACTTCTTTGAAGTACAAAGCATCTTCCTCGGAAGTCGAAGCAAGTTGAGCTAAGAAAATCTCTGGGACAAGAAGTGCTTTAATTAGAGTCTCCCTCATCTCTTTTGAAAGGACAAGGGCGTCGTAAATACTCAACTTAGTAGGCAACTTCCTGAGGTGAGCTAAGACGTTATAATCAACACTTGGAACTTTAACATCAGGACCCG
>NW_021335442.1:0-225 GCF_001605985.2 Dendrobium catenatum
ACGGTGGACGCGACGACGAGCTTGGGACTCGACGGCGACCGCGACAATGAGCTCGGGACTCGACGGTGAACGCGATGGAAAGCTCGGGATGCTAGATCTCAACGACGAACGTGATCTTGTCGAGCTCCAGACGCTAGATCTCAACGGTGCCACGACGATGAGCTCGAGACTCGACGACAACCTCGACGATGAGCTCGAGACTCGACGACAACCTCGACGATGAGC
>NW_021335443.1:0-209 GCF_001605985.2 Dendrobium catenatum
TAATTCATGCCTAATTATAATTTATGACATTATTTATGTTAAGTGATTGAGCTTAAGTTAAAATACAACAAGATAATTTTATCAGCTTATTTTGGTTTATAACAACTTATCTTTTTTACCAACTAAATGGCTGAATTTTGCTTAAAATTGGCTTAGCTTAGCTTAGATCAACTTAAGAAGATTCTTCTTTTTTCAATTTCTAAGTCAAA
>NW_021335444.1:0-237 GCF_001605985.2 Dendrobium catenatum
AGGTCTAAGAAAGTCATTTGGTTCAAAACACCTATTTAGACCCTTAAAGGACCTCTTGGGTCAAAATTGTTAACATGGTCAACTAGATTGACCCAAGGGTTGGAAAAGGGTCCAACAGGTTTAAAATGACATTTGAAATTTGTTAGAGGTGGTTGCATTCAATTTAGAGTTCGTTTGGTTTGAAATCACCATTTGAGCCATATAGGGGAATTTTGGTCATTTTGACCCCTAGTCAAC
>NW_021335445.1:0-302 GCF_001605985.2 Dendrobium catenatum
TAAAGTCGTGTGTCCGAATATTTGCATGTAGAGAGAGTATGTGTGTTTAATATTTAGTATTGTACAAATATCTAATATACACAAAGATTGAAGAAGGCCACAAGAGACATATCGAAGTTCTTATATGGACAACCTGAAAAGGTGAAAATTCATGGGACATAGCCTAGTTGAAATGAGCCTAGTAATCTTTGTCATTAGTTATAAATTATAACATTCTCTGTTATTAGGAAGCATGTTGATATAATATAGTTGATATAATATGTAGAGAAAGGATTCTATAGTAGAAGTTGGAAGAGCTTTTG
>NW_021335446.1:0-233 GCF_001605985.2 Dendrobium catenatum
GTTTCAAGGCAGTACAAAGGGGGTTTCATATGATTGCTCAAGAAAGCTTGCATCTTAATACCATTGTATTCAACATTTGTATTGAGCAATGGGAAGAAGAATATTTCTTTAGCGTCAAAAGACATGGCTACTCCGTCTCAACGGGGAAGGTGAAAGTGATTCAAGTTTTTCATCCTCACTAGGAGGGTGAAATGGAGTTTGTTTGAATAGTTGCTATTTGAATGATTTATAAT
>NW_021335447.1:0-239 GCF_001605985.2 Dendrobium catenatum
TGATGTGATGCATGTATGTAAGTGAAGCATAATGTGATGTAAGGTGTGTAAAAATAAATGCATGCATGACATTTAGAGTACATAAAAAGTAAATAAACACACCCTAAGGGTACCCTCCAGGCAAGGTACCCGCACAGAAAATCATTCAAACGGTGCCAACTTCGTGTGGGAAAACAACGATGCCAAGTGGCATAAATAGGTGGCCTACTCTACAGGCCTAAATGACCCTAATGGTCTCT
>NW_021335448.1:0-858 GCF_001605985.2 Dendrobium catenatum
TTCAGACCCTTGATTTGGACCCATTCGGGCTCGGATTGAGTCGAATTTGGTGTCGATGGGTTCGTCTTTCTGAGACGTTCAGTTTGACTATAAGTTTGCTGAAATCGGAGGTTGGTTGGTCCCCAATTTGACTTCAGAAGCTTTCAACTCAATTTTTCTTTAAGATTCGTGCCCGATTGAGATAAAATTTTTTATGATATATCAAGAGAAAAAAAAAAAGAAAATGGTCGTTAAAGAAAGATTAATCATTCAATTTTTACAAATGTATGTTGAAGTTGCATTGAATTTGGCTTTACCCTTATTTGTTAATATCCTTGATCATCGTACTCTTTGCAGATATGTCGTCGGGGTCAAGGAGCAGCGCCCTGGAACAAATTTTAGTTGTAAGGATATTTTTGGAATTCAAATGAATAAATAAAATAATGAATTCTCTTTGCTATTTCTCTTTTTATTTGGTTCATCGTTCCCTAACAATAACATTTCTACATAATGTGTTCAATTATGGTGAAGCAATCGCCTAAAGATCATAATATTTTAAAACTTTTAGAGGGGTAATTGGCTAAAACACTTATAATAAAGACTAAAAAATAAATATAAAGAGTTAAATTACCTAAAAATCATATAATAAAAATTTTTGGGGGGCAATTGCCCCTTTGAAGATAAGGGGGATCTGCCCCTGATTACAATCATAATTTTTTTTTTCTCGTCGTTATTTTTTCATTGATTTCAATAATTTTTTTAAAAAACTGCTTTTTACACGCTAGCTTTACAACAATTTTTTTATAAAAAATTATATCCAACAGAAAAAAAAGTATATGATCTAAGTATTTGATATCAAAATAATATTGCAAATATGAT
>NW_021335449.1:0-289 GCF_001605985.2 Dendrobium catenatum
CATCATCATAACATAAACTTTCACAATTACATAAACCCCAAACTCACGAACTACACTGAAATAAATACAAAGACTCAAACTGAAAAAACAAAAAGGAACCTTTCATCCTCCTGAGGTCCTCTACGGCGATAGGTGTAAGGTCGTCGTGCAGCCATTACTTCTCTCATGAAAATATTTCCAAAACGAGGAATTAGCTAACGCTCAGCAGATAACATGTATTCATATCTAATTTATGACTTAAATAAAAATATAACATTTATTTCTTTTGGGAAAAATAGAATCAAACATT
>NW_021335450.1:0-259 GCF_001605985.2 Dendrobium catenatum
CTTCTTAGAGACGAGTTAGGCGCAGTGGCCTTCTTAGGGACGAGTTATGTGCCCATACTAATTATATAATATTAATCAGTAATATAATATTATTAACTTAATTATCTATTTATCAAATAGACATGCATAAAGTCAGCATGATTTATATTTGCATAACTTAATTTATTATATTTAATTATTTAAACATTGGTTTTTAATTGCTTTTAAAAAAAATAAGTTTTAATTTTGGGACATCTTTGTAACTACTTTCTAAAACAGC
>NW_021335451.1:0-491 GCF_001605985.2 Dendrobium catenatum
ACTTCTCTAGAGTTTTCTCCCTTGGAATCCCTCTCTAGAGTTTTCTCCCTTGAAAAAGGACTTGATTGACATCTAAAACGGGCTCCAAAAACCTCTGATTTCAAAAGTTGCCGTCACTGTTCGTACAGTACGATTCCACATCGTACAGTACGATCTTCATAAATAGAAGTCGTCCTGGTACGAAGATGTATGAATAGTTCAAAAACAATTCATACTGTACGATATAATATCGTACTGTACGATCCAACAAGATATTATTCGTACAGGACGATGGTCTGGATGATCGAATGTCGTCTCTGTTCATCGTATGGTACGATTAATATCGTACAATACGATGTGAAAAAAATCAAGAGATCGTCCAGGACGATATCTGGGGCGATCATACTTCATCTCTGTTCATCGTATGGTACGATTGGGTCCGTACAGTACGATGTTCAAATTTTAATTAGGCTCGGATTACATGCACTAATCACGGGTTAATTTAAGTAAGT
>NW_021335452.1:0-1077 GCF_001605985.2 Dendrobium catenatum
AGCAGTTCGTGGGAGCTTGCATATGTAACCTATTCTCCACATTTACTTGTAGGAGGGGCTAGAGTTCTTGTTGTATATTTGTCTTTATTGTTTGTGGACAATATAATATATTCATATGAAGGAATCATCATAACCATTGAATGTTAGCTCTCATTGTTCACAGAGAACTGTTACATTCTTCCATGAGTTGTTGATATTGATTGTAAGGGACTTTCACATCCTCTTGCATGACTCTTGTAAATTCCATATACATCAAAATCAAGTGATGTTAGTTGCATTAGAATTATGTTTGCTTTGACCTTTCATTAACAATTTATCGTATGTTGAATCCCTTTGGTTGCGAATGACATATTGAATTTGGGATAGGTCTCTCAAAGCATCGTTGGTCCCTTCTGCTTATAGTACATTAATGTATTCATTGACTCTAGGCGAGTCACATTTCATTATCAACCTCTTCATGTATGATGATCTTTTTTCACCTGTAGGTTGGCACTATAGGCATATGAAAATGTTTTCCGTCATTGCCAATATATATCTAGTTATCTACATCTATTATATGTTGTATATCATTGCTTGCAAGGGTTGAATACTTTTACTTGTATTTTGACATTGCTCGCAAGGATGATGTATCAGTTATTGCCTCTTACTACATGGTTTGTAGTTCTTGTATTTGTTGCATGTCTTTTAGTATTCACAAGAGATTGTCACATGTGTTTGTCAATTGATGATTGTTCGGTGCCAAACAGATTATTTCCTTCACAACTCTCTTGTTTCACTTGTGAGCATATATGATGGCTAGCATGTCATCATATTAATTACAAGCTTCTGATTGTATGCATCTAAATGATTTGTTGGGTATACTATTGGTTGTTCACCATTTATGCATGACTCACATCTCATGTCAAAAGTCCTTCAAAGAAGCACGAGGATAGTGGAAAGTTACCTTCACAGTGATCGAGCTCCTATTGCTGCCTCCGATCAAAGTGTCGTAGCTCCCGAATTGACAAGAAGGGAATGTCGCTAGAGGAGCGAAGTCGACCAGCACCATAGAGGCCGAAGAAGCACGTGAAAGAGGGA
>NW_021335453.1:0-284 GCF_001605985.2 Dendrobium catenatum
TTTTATATTTGTTGAGATATTTGATAGAGAGGTATAGGGAGAGTAAGAAGGATCTATATATGATATTTATTGATTTAGAGAAAGCATAGTATAAAGTTTCAAGAGAAGTATTTTAGAAAGTTTTAGAAAAAGAAAGAGTTAATAACATTTGTATTTTAAGTCATTAAGGATGTGTATATAGGTGCTTTTTCTTGTGTTCAAACAAGCTAATTTTGCCAAGTATTTTCTTATGCCATTTGGATTATATTATGTTCAGCTTTAAGGCTATATCTTTTTTGCTTTAG
>NW_021335454.1:0-279 GCF_001605985.2 Dendrobium catenatum
GGAAGGGAATCGTCGAAGGAGCGAAGTCGAACAGCCACGAAGAAGAACTCGTGAATGAACGAAGGCAAAAACCTAGACTCCTCTAATTTATCGTTCGATAACTTAATTAATATAATTTAAAATATTAATAATTAAGTGAAACTAATTAAATAATATGTAAATAATTAGTTAAATCATTAATAAAATTATTAGTTAAATACTTAGTTATTTTGAAATAATTAATAGGATTAAATATGATTTTAAATTAAAGTAATTATTATAAATTATTTAATAATAATT
>NW_021335455.1:0-221 GCF_001605985.2 Dendrobium catenatum
CGGTCCTGAACCTCCAGGCATAGATGGCAGAGATGGCTAGAGCCATGACAGCACAGTTGACAGCCTTGGGGGCGATGCCCCAAGTGGCAGGTGTAGCCGCTACCAGTACTTCTAGAGATCAGCTAGTTGTGCCCCCAATTGCGCTAGACCCCCTGAGAGTAGACAGGGTCCAGAGAGCAGTGCTTGCAGTACCTTCAGTTATTCAGAGTCAACCAGCCCAG
>NW_021335456.1:0-922 GCF_001605985.2 Dendrobium catenatum
TGATTATGAAATTAACGATCTCTTATTCGAATTATTAAGGTTAAACAACTGATTGAACATCATTTTGATCTTTCGAGATCATACATGTTCCCCCTTGAGTTTGACTACGATACTTTGAATAATTTTAAAGTTTTGAAATTAGGACAAATTAGTGAATGATATTCTCTCCATTTGAGATGATATATCGTTCCTAAAGTTGTGTCCGATTTCAAAATTAAATTTCTCCCAAAGAAAATTAATATATTTTCGAAAGTATATTTATATTTCTAAATTTTTTTTTTATCAAAACAATGGTGTACCGTAATATATTTCATGTGCAGCACTTTCTTGCATTGGAAATGTGCTCCAATGTTGTGTTGATGGCCCTGCCCCAGTCATGTCATAGGAGGACGACGGAATATGCATTGAATGTCTAGATGGTTCACGCTCCGTATTTTGACGTCGACGACTTCTCATGGATCTAGAAGGAGCATCAGAGGTTGACCGTCTTGCTCCTTCAGCCCTACCTTGACTCCGTTCTTCTATTATGGTGTCAAAAGTTGTATAATCGATATAAACTGAATGTTGCACTCTAGACGATAATTCGGCAACATGGTCAACTGCTAATTGCAATGAACTTGCATTTTGTCCTTGACCTCCAACCAAAGGCTCAAGAATTGCATTTGAACGGATGTAGTAGTTAGCCTACAAGATGTGATATGTTTGTTAAATTATCATCTTGAAAGGAAATTTTAAAAAATATTATTAAATTAACTTACATACCACTAATCGTTCTCCTGGAGATCGAGGGAAGAAAGTCTCTGGTGGATCCGTCTGTGGCTGCAACAGATAAATCGATGCCCATGATCTATACCACCGTAGGTAAGTGCCTAACTCCTTGTTACATGTGCCTTCTGGTGGAGTTATTGGTACAACATATGCT
>NW_021335457.1:0-1544 GCF_001605985.2 Dendrobium catenatum
TCTTTAATGATATAGATTCAATGATTTCTATAGAGAGATTTGACGCAAGCACTGATTTATTGAGTTTTACGGACCTTTAAACTGTTTACTGATTCTTCTGTGAATGTGGATTGAGGAGTTTACCGTTTCTTATTGATACTGTTTACGCACTGACTATCGTTACTGTACTAATTTCCGTATATGCATTGATTCAATGATCATGTGTAACAGACTGCTATGATTTGACTGATTGACATGCATATTGCTTCTATACCGTGCTTTGATTTCAGTTATAGGTATTAGGTGACCTGCTGGGCTTTTCGAAGCTCATTATATGTGGTTAACATTTTCAGGTCTGAACAAGGGAGCAAGAAGTGATGGTTGATCAAGACTGTCGATGAATCCTTTCACTATGGATGCCTGGGGTGCTCACAATTCTCTTTAGGCATTTTCACCCCACATAAGTCAAGGAACTAATTAGGAACCACTCTAGACATCGGTCTCAATTCTTAAAAACTTTAATTACAACGTTCCTACCACTCTTTTATAAAAATGACTGGACTAATAGATTTTAATTTTGACTAGGTAGTTAGCTGGCTCCCCAATCTAGGCTGGGTAAATCCAAATTTTGTATTGCATTAGCTAGTTCGAATTACTGTGGTCTAGTGCCCAATTTAGATTTAAGATTCGGGACAGATTTTGAATCATAAGATCCAAACCTCCTGTAATATAGTCTTAAATTTTTAATAATATGATCAACTCAAATTAAAAAGAATTATCTAAATCTAAAATTTAAAGTCCAACACTTAGATTAGGTTTGAACACTTCTGAATTGTTTCAGAATCTCAAAGTGCCTCCTACCCCTCCTCATTTGACTTTGAAAATAAGTGTTCAAAACTCGATCCAAACTACACTCTGGCCTTTTTGTGCTATATGCCATTCTTTCTTAAATTTAGTTATGATATTCGAGATGAAATTTGCAATTCTAAATTTGGACCCCATTTTGAAATTTTATTTCTACCTCTTGAGGTGGTATACCTTTTCTAATGAGATGTTTGATTTCAGAATTTAAATTAAAATTCATTTTCAAATTCCTCAAAGAAGATTTATCTTTTCAAAAACCTCTTTCCAATTTCAACCCAAACTAAGAACAACCAAGAATCAAACATCGAATTAAATAAATTCTATTGGGAGCTTGATTCGATTTAGCCATTAAAGTTACTTTGACTTGTAATTTGTGGTTTCATCAGAGGATCTTTATATGTGTGCCCCAAGCAGTATCAAACGATTATCTATATTACGTCCGGTGCAAGGACGTAGAGGAACGTCCGGTCGGAGGCAATTTCACGTTAAAAAACTAGGTATTTGCTCGATACAACTGGGTATTATTTGATAATAATGAGGAATACTGTTCTCTGAAGACCAATACTGAGTTATACCGAGCTGTACTAAGAAATACCGAGTTGTACCCAGTTGGGAAAAACTCGGTACAACTTTGGTATAACTCGGTATTTGCTCGGTAAAGCCCGGTATAACTCGGTATTTGCTCGATAAAGCCCGGTATA
>NW_021335458.1:0-295 GCF_001605985.2 Dendrobium catenatum
AACTATTATTTAAAAAAGATATTTCATTTAGATTGGTTAATATATCTACTTATCAATTTCATTTATTTCCCTTTAGTTTAGACTTTAGACATACAATATATCACTTTTAGTCGAACAAATGGTTCCTTTATCATTCAACAATGTAAAGATTGTTATGGTCACCATTTTTGAATGTAGTATATGCTTTTGTCGAATCATAAAAGAAAAAATTAACTAGAAGTAGTTTTATTTGTGATAATAAAAAACTATCCTTTGTAGATTTATAATATCCTTGTGTAGTAACACAATTGTGTAT
>NW_021335459.1:0-274 GCF_001605985.2 Dendrobium catenatum
AATATCGCACTGAAATGAAGTTGGATGATGTATAATCGTCCCGGACTATCTTGCGATCGGCCTGGACGAGATCCCCATTAATTGCTTTCCAAAATTGCCTGAGAAATTTTGTAAAAATTGCTCTGGATCATCCGGGATGATATTTTATAGTCCATGACGATCCACCTAGACAATGTCAAAAAATAAGTTATTTCTCAACAAATCTGGTGGCAGATTCTTTCTGTTTTGAACCTATCATCCTGGCCGATACAAAATCGTCCAGGACGATGTGTTT
>NW_021335460.1:0-253 GCF_001605985.2 Dendrobium catenatum
ATAATTTGCATGATAAGAAATAACACTGCCTCTAGCACATAAAAATTAAAATTTACATGATGAGGAAACTATGATTCACCGACACTCTGCTTAAAGAGGGTATGCAGTGTCAGACACGTGTCGGGCACGGGCACGGACACGCGTACGACACGGCATGGACACGTGTCCGACACGGCATTAGAGTGTCACAATTAAAAAAATTAAAATTAAAATCGCACACACGTGTTCGGTTATTAAATAATAAAATCATCCA
>NW_021335461.1:0-290 GCF_001605985.2 Dendrobium catenatum
TTCATTTATGGTTATGATTTGACCTATCAAATTTGTTCAAATTTCCTTAAGTGTAAACAATGAAATTTGATTAATGATTTATTCATGTTTATTTTAATTTATTTTTCTAAAATTAGAATTTTGCATTTTTAAGCTTATTGCAATTATTTTTTTCAATATTCTATGATGTAATTGGCTTCTCTAAAAATTGGTTTTATATTTTTAGAATTTTTCTAAATTTGCTAAAATTATATGTTTAATGATTTGCTAAGAGTTCTACACATAAAGTTATAATCTTGACCAAACTTTCC
>NW_021335462.1:0-245 GCF_001605985.2 Dendrobium catenatum
CTTACCCTTCATCCAGCTTGAAAATAAAAGAAAAATAAGGGATGAACTAACACGGCTCAATAAGTTATCGTAGCCTAAAACATAAATAAAAAATCAAAACTAAAAGAACTGAAAACTGATCTGAATCATATAATGAAATTGAATACAATTAAATAAATATAAAATTAACTTAATTATAAATAAACACTTCATAATTATTATAAAAATAGAACATAAGATCAATTATATATATATATATATATATA
>NW_021335463.1:0-464 GCF_001605985.2 Dendrobium catenatum
AGCGCATTCTTGGTTGCTGAGGTCTTCCAGCTGTGGAATATTATCTGCTTTGGCGTTATCCCCGACCAGATCTGATAAATGCGGTCAATTTGCGCTGCATGGTTGGCATTCAGTGCAGCTGGATATTGATAAGGGTGTAATGATATGGCGTTTGGAGTTGAGTGAATGGCGATGAGAGTTATGTTTTTTTTTTTTGAGAATGGGAGTTATGTATAATGCCTATAAAAACGGGGCTGTGGTGAAGGGGGATTGTGCATCATCTCTCAGCTCTCTGCTCGCACTTCCTAGCTTCAGAGAGAAAGATAGGTAATTACAGTTTTCCTTAGTTTTTTTATTTTTGTTGAATATATTTTTATTTTAGTTTATAAAGCATTTATTTGTGATCTGCCAAAAAGTGAAATGTATGATTAATTTTTCTTGATGTATTTGCAACGAAGAAGTCATGTTTGCTTAATTTTGTAATT
>NW_021335464.1:0-306 GCF_001605985.2 Dendrobium catenatum
TGACCTGCCTTTTTGTAATTAGCTGCATTATCAGTAAATATTTGAACAACACTCTCTGGACCAACCCACTCAACAACTTCAGCAAATAAAGTGCACAAAGTGGTAGCATCCTTTGTGATGTCTGAAGCATCAACTGATTTTAAAAAAGCTACACCACGTGGACAATATATCAAAAAATTGATTAAAGTTCTGCTCCTACTATCAGTCCATCCATCTGCCATAAGTGTACAACCTGTTTCCTTCCAAGTTTGTCTATAACTATCAATGAGTAGCCTGCATTCTTCCTTGCAATCCCTAAGTAAGTTG
>NW_021335465.1:0-228 GCF_001605985.2 Dendrobium catenatum
ATTCCCTATTCTTCTTCTGGAGGAGGAGGAATGCCACCAAAAAGGTTGAAGTAGGAGGCCATCAACATTACATTGGTATTGATTTCATGTACTTCATTTCTGATGCTACCAATGTCTTGTTGTTGCTGCATAAGTTGAGCATCAAGTTGATCAAATCTTTGATCAACATGAGTCTCTAGTCTATCAAATTTTTCAATCAGATTCTGATAATCTGACTGAGGTGCAGAA
>NW_021335466.1:0-296 GCF_001605985.2 Dendrobium catenatum
ATGTATGCAATGAAAACAGAAGCTTATTTATACTTTTTGAAATTGGGAGAGTTAAAACTTTAAAAAAATTATCAGAACATAAAGTATTAAAAGGAATTTCTAATTTTGGATCTTTTATAGTCAATATTTAGGACCTCGAGTCACATTAAGTTCGTGGAACACTGAGTAGTAAAAAACAATTTTCAATTTCCCTCAATTCTTGTGTGTTATTGGATGTAAATTTTTCAACCTCGAGTCACTTATAGTTTTGTTAATTGCGATATGCATCATATTTCATTGTATGTTGAATATTGATT
>NW_021335467.1:0-654 GCF_001605985.2 Dendrobium catenatum
CGGGCTCGAATCCCCTAACTGTCCAAAAAAAAAAAAATTTACACTATTCAAAACTTAATTCATCCTGCCCTGAGAGAGGGATCTTAAAATATTGTTAGATGTTTTAAAAAAAAAAGCTGTAGCATATTGGAGCTTGAAATTTTGGGGTTTGGAGCTCAGTGCTGTTCACTAATTTTAACGCTTGCAAAATAAAAATGATTAAAAAAAAAATACTATTGGAATTCAATTTCAGCCATTCCAGCGACCCAAAAATAAAGTAGATGGAAGAGAATCGAATGTAGATTAACGGAAATAACGACGATCAATCGGGCCGCAGCTCTTTCCGCAAAGAGAGCATTGCATCTGTTCTGGAACAGAGCTATGAGAATTAGATAAAAAATCATTCTCTATAAGCTGACTATGAGTAAGTACAGATGGAGCTAAGTTTCCCCTGCCATTTAAGATTTTGTTTAAGATAGCTTTTTGTATTAATTTTTAAAATAATTTTTTAATACAAAAAATTCGTATTCAAAAAAGTTTAAGGCTTCGATTGGCATAACTTTTTTATTGTTTTATGAAATAGTTTCTTTAAACAAAAAATAATAATTTAGAATTTTTGTACTAAAAAATTATTTTATAAAACAATAAGAAAGCAGTCCCAAACGAATCCTAAAT
>NW_021335468.1:0-315 GCF_001605985.2 Dendrobium catenatum
GAAAGACATGAAAAATTGTCCAGAAAACTGAAAATTTCAATTTTTATCCACAACATTTATACAGTATGATCAACAATCATCACGAACAAATAATTAAAAATTTTCTTATATGATCATGTACGAACAATTTTCCTACAAGCATATCATATTGAACGATATGTATATCGTACTGTATAAAAAGTTATAAACATTTCCTATTCATCTTGATGAAAATATTCACCATAATTTTGTACTCTAAACATCATCTATACGAACTCCAGATCATCCTAGATGAGTACTTTAAAAAATTTACCTGTTTATATGGACATAAATGTT
>NW_021335469.1:0-251 GCF_001605985.2 Dendrobium catenatum
TATCCTAAAGTGTGCATGCACCCTAAGTCTAAGTTTTCTAAGACTCAATCCTTAATTTTTGTCCTTAAGTGTCACTACTGTTATATGGGTGAAAAATTTGTTATTACTAACCCTTAGGACTTTGCGCATGTGTAAAAGGAGTTTGGGGATCTAAAATAAAACAAAAATAATCCTAATAAAATTAAAGTTACTACAAGGACCTAAAATGGAAGGTTTACGCAAACCACATCAAGGGGTCCCTAAAGGTTTTC
>NW_021335470.1:0-201 GCF_001605985.2 Dendrobium catenatum
ATGATAAGTTAGTGTGACCTAGAACCTTCCAAGTAGGCGACTTGGTCTTGGTTCTTCGGAGGCCTATCTTAGCGCACCGAAAACTCGGTGGAAAGTTTGAACCAACTTGGGAAGGACCCTTCGTAGTGGAAATAGCCTACGAAGGAGGCTCGTATCAGCTAGTCGATTGTAAGGGAAATCACCCAATGCTTCCTGTAAACG
>NW_021335471.1:0-250 GCF_001605985.2 Dendrobium catenatum
CATTAATAGATGTTCATATGACCAAACCATCTAAGGCGGCTTTCTCTAATCTTATCTTCCACTGGAGCTACTCCAACCTTTTCACGTATATGCTCATTTCGCATCCTATCTCTAAGGGTCAAGCCACTCATCCACCAAAGCATCCTCATCTCTGCCACATTTAACTTAGTATTGTGCTTCTTTTTTAGTGGCCAACATTCGGCTTCAACCACCCAACTTGAATTCTTTTGATAATATCCACATCTATTTC
>NW_021335472.1:0-231 GCF_001605985.2 Dendrobium catenatum
ATTGGTATGAGAGGTTGAGCACCTTCCTACTTGAAAGATCAATTGAAAAAGGAAGTGTGGATACAACACTCATTTTGAAGATATTTGAAAAGGATATACTCATTGTATAAATTTATGTGGATGACATCATCTTTGTATCTTCAAATAAAAATCTTTGTGATGAATTTTCTAAAATTATGAGTAGTGAATTTGAAATGAGTCTAATGGGAGATTTAAGTTACTTTCTAGGCT
>NW_021335473.1:0-417 GCF_001605985.2 Dendrobium catenatum
ACCAGGCCAATGACTTCCCCTCCAAACATATCGGAACAGCCATCAATTTCTCCTCTTATGTGAAGCCATTTACTGCAAAATAGCGCTCCACCCTGTAAATCCACCCATAAGCATCTTCTCCTTCAAAAATAGGAATCTTCAATTTCTTCATGTGGTTGTCGGTTCGGTTGAAGGTTCTTCCATCTCCCCATGTTCCATGAGCAAATCCCTCTCCTTGGAGTCTTCCCCTCCTCTCCCCAAGATAAGGATTTTGATTCCACCTCCATGGTGGTTCTCTTGGCTCTCCATAGCCCATGCCGTAGTCTTCCCTTCTTCTTCCATAGCCTCCTCCCATGTGCATCGTGTGCCCCCCTTGCTCCCACATGGCACGGCTCCCTTCTAGAAATCCCCTTACCTGATTCGGCCATCCTTCACGTG
>NW_021335474.1:0-245 GCF_001605985.2 Dendrobium catenatum
GCTGCTGTTTTACTGCTGAAAACAGCAGTTTGGTTGCAGTCTAATACTAATTTGGGCTGGGAAATACTTGATTTCGAGTGTTTTACTGTTTCCTATCAAATTGGTATTAGAGCCTCTTTTTTGGGAGTTGGGGGCTGATTTCCTGAGATTTCAGCAGATTTTCTTGTTCCGGAAGAAGATCTTCGTGAATCTTGAGAAGAACGATGGTCGGAAAGAAGGTTGACATCTTGGAAGGCGAAGTCAGC
>NW_021335475.1:0-373 GCF_001605985.2 Dendrobium catenatum
ATGTTTTCTGTGTTTTTGAATGTTTAGTTTGATTTTCTTAAATTAAAATTCAAAATTCAAAAAATTAGAGGAAATTGTCCGGGACGACTTTTGTTTCGTACTGGACGATGTGAGAAAAATTGGTTTGCGCGAATTTTCACCATTTTGAGAGCAGTTTTTAATTAGATCGTCTGTACGATCTGACGATCGTCCAGGACAAATTTTTTTCTTTTTCTCAAACGTTGAGATGATTGAATGCAGTGGTTGAGTGGATAAGACAGTTTTAAATATGGATTTCGTCTGTACGAATTTTTGGTTCGTCCAGACGAACAGTTGTCGTTTCATTGTAGAGGACGATTTTCAAGAGACAGGAAAATAAGTTACTTTTGGATCG
>NW_021335476.1:0-226 GCF_001605985.2 Dendrobium catenatum
TGCCTCAACCCAATTCCATTTCATACTTTCTCTCGTCCACTTCTACAACAAACAAACCTTCCACTACTTCCTAGCAAACATGAGTTTTAACTCGGACCACTCTTCCATTAGTTCCTTTGTTTTCAAGCAAAAAGTAGAAATCACTAAGCATGACATTGGAGCATTTCTAAACGTAAGGACTGAAGGATATAGAGCCCACACCCTAATGAGTGAATCTACATTCAGA
>NW_021335477.1:0-371 GCF_001605985.2 Dendrobium catenatum
ATTATCATTAATGGCGATTGGTCCTCTGGAAAATTTTTATCCAGACGAAATTAATAATCGTCCGGGACGATCTGGTCTCTGGAAAATTTTCGTCCAGACGAAATTAAATTATCGTCCACGGCGATTGGTCCTCTAGAAAATTTTCGTCCAGACGAAATTAATAATCGTCCGGGATGATCGGTCCTCTATAAAAATTTCGTCCAGACGAATAATTTTTTGTCCAAACGATTAACCGACTTAAAACGGTTTTCAGCAGTTTCTAGAACCGACCTAGTAATAAGAGTTCGTACCGGACGAACTTAGTTCGTACGGGACGATCAGGGTGTACGAAAATATTTCGTACACATATACAAATAGGGTCGTTTCAAAGC
>NW_021335478.1:0-302 GCF_001605985.2 Dendrobium catenatum
TGTAAAACTCTGGTTTGTAATAAGCAAGGCAACTTTCCCTATGGACATTTATTAATTGGTTAATATTTGATGTGATGAATTGATTGCCTTTAGGATTGCTTACTTTTCCTAGTTTTTTGGCGATTGTGTGCCGCTTTTGTTTTCGCCTGGATACGTGAGACTCGTGAGGGTGTGAAAGTTTTCTACTCATAACTTTAAAAGTTTAAAATTTTAGTGAGTCTAAATAACATAGAAAGATAACGAATCTAGATAATTAGCCGGGGAACGACCCCGAGGTCGCATGCATATTTCTGCACTTCTTC
>NW_021335479.1:0-343 GCF_001605985.2 Dendrobium catenatum
AGTCCATAGGGAAATGATATTTTTGACTTTTAGGATAATATATCATTTTTCTATGTTGTGCTCGATCACAAAATATGTAATCCATTGAGGATGACAAAATTTCTCCAACAAATGTTTGACTCTTGATAACATTATTGTCTCTCCTCTCGACACTTGAAACACAATACCATCATCGAACTCTTGAAATCATAATATTTATAATTTTAAGCACAAAATCCTAGTTAAATGATATATTATTTCTCAATTATTATTAATATTTATCTTACTCAATTTCTTTAAATTAATTTTAAGATATAAAATTTATATGTTAGGTCGGCCCAGGAGGGGCCGGCTGGACCGGTCC
>NW_021335480.1:0-528 GCF_001605985.2 Dendrobium catenatum
CTAAAGAAGATCTAGATGTAGATAAAGGGGCTTACCAGAGACTTGTAGGGAAATTGATATCCTGTTCCAACACAAGACCAGATATAGTATTTGTTGTAAGCATGGTTAGTCAATTTATGCAGAATCCAAATCAAGCTCATATGCAAGTGGTAGACAGAATACTGCACTACCTTAAATGAAACCTAGGAAAAGACATTCTCTTTAAAAGAGATCGCGGAATAACCCTAAAAGCATACACTGATGCTAATTATGTAGGATAACCAATAAATAGAAGATCTACCTCTGGATACTGCACATTTCTTGGAGGAAACATAGTTAATAATATCTAAGCTTCCCATTTTAATTTTGATAAATCCAAGACCTATATCAAACTTTCATTCATTCTATCTATTTTGGGTTTCACACTAGTTTTTCTTTTTATTTTGCAGTCTTTAGTCATTCGATATGATTGGCTTGGTTTGATAAAGCCCAAAAGTTCAATTACAAGCTTAATCATCCAAGAACCTGGTTTGATAAAGCCCAAAAGTT
>NW_021335481.1:0-2078 GCF_001605985.2 Dendrobium catenatum
GGGAGATACCTATTAAAGGGTTTGAAAACAGCCCAAGCTGAAAGATATTCCATTGGCCAGAGTAGTATGAAACCTTAAGCTCCAAGGACAAGATCAAGGAAAGGCCTCATGGTTCTCAAAGGGACCAAAGTCCCGCCAGTGTCATCATTTAAAGTTCTTCACTCTCTTGCGGATAGTTGGCACAGTGGCAATTGGCCCCAGTTGAAGAAGCTGCTTCTCCATGTAGGCCTTGGAAGCTTTATGTTGTCTTTTGGAAAGGTTAACCTCTTTAGATCCTTCCTCATGGACTGACCTCTCCGCACTGAAAATAATCTTGTGATTCCTGGCTTGGTGTTGAGTCGGGCTGACAATCCGTTTAGAGACTTCCTCCATGTGCATTAGCTGCTCCCGGGAAGCATGAGCTGGTTGCAAAGTCTCACTCGGCTGGATTTGTTCCTGTGGTTGCTGCACATTGGTCTGCTTCTTCTTGCCTTGTCGCTTGCGGGTAACCAGGTTCCAAACCCCGTACGAGTTGGCAGCCGATTCCCCACCGTTAGGGGAGGTGTCACGGGTATGCAAAGAGGGGCTACCCGGCTGGCAGGGGTCCTTGAAGCTCTCGGGTTGGGCAGTTTGGGCATGAGTCTTGGCCATTGAGGCTCTCGGGTCCTTGCCCTGGTGCTTAGCCGAGCAGCTACCCGTGGCATGGCCAATGAAGCCACAATCGAAACAAAAGTTAGTCAATCCCTCGTATTCAATCCTCTGAAAGAAACGACCATGAATTCCATTAATCCAAACCCCAGGGAGCAGTTTTTGTGACAAATCAATTCTCACACAAATCCGGGCAAAAGAAGATTTCCCCCAAGTGCTAGTATGAGAGTCCATCCAAAGTGGCTCCCCAATTCCGTTAGCGATGCGAGTGATGTTATTAATATCCCAATAGATTAAAGGAAGTTGGGGCAACCTAACCCAAACCGGAGAATGAAGGCCTTGTAGAGAGGAGGGCGAGCAAGAGGAGGTCCACTTGTCCATACCTATAATGTTACCGGCCACAATCCATGGCCCACCGGCCAACACAGCGTCCCTAGCTTCGTGGCTTTGGAAAATGCATATGAAAGTGTTAGCCGCAATAGTGATTATCTCGAATTCCCCAAAGTGGTACCATCTACGTTTTAGCTCTTCGAGAAGGAAGGGGAAAGAGATTCGTCTACCCAAGAGTTTAGCCACAATGGCCTTGTCCAACCTAGAGATGTTGTCGTTGACGGCAGAGATTTCCGGCTCAATACATAAGCCATCTTTGGCAAGCCATTGCTCTCGGCTAAGACGATCCAAAGGCACATGTTGAACCTTACTCCATGCAAAGGGCCCTTTAGCAAACCCATTCGGCTGTAATTGCGCGGCTTGGGTGGGCTGCCGCGGCTGCTTTGCCATGGTTTCCTCTTTGGAGACATTCCCACAAACACCTTGAGGGCAGTGATCAGAAGCTGCTTGACCGGTAGTTGGCGGATCCTGTGGAAGTTCACCCCTAAAACTACAGTCCAGATCCATCACATTTCGGTTCACCTCATGCTCTTGTACCTGCACAGGGCTTGCCTCCTCGTCAGTGCAATCAGCCCAAGTATTGGCCACCCGAGACGTCGGGCTGACTGCCTTGGCAAAGGCATGAAGCTGCTGCTCGGCCAGCTCACCCCCATCGTCCTCCATGTCCGTATGAGAACCTGATCCCCCTCCCGATTCTTCCATTCCACTGGCCAGACGCTCATCATAGTCGGAGTCCAAAGCATCCTCTGAACCCGTAGCCATCTGGTCATCATCGCACGGGCTGCTTGGTTGGTAGTCTTCATCATCACTTCCGGAAGCACACTCCCGTTCAGATCCCTCCGGATGTTCGTCGTCCAAACCGCAGCTGTCCATGCGGGGGGAGTTAGGCTCTGCCGAAGCCATAGGCTCCGATTGAACTTGTACAGCAGCCCGCAACACACCCACGGGCGGCGACATACCAATGCTGCTCATAATTAGCTCCCGCACTGCTGCAGGCTTAGCAATTGGAGAAGTAACTCCAGGCGAAAACTTGCCTTCCGGGAAAGACGTGATCTGACCAT
>NW_021335482.1:0-266 GCF_001605985.2 Dendrobium catenatum
ATCACATTCCATTCTTCAATTTCGATCTGAAATAATACGACTAGGAGCGGAAATTGGTCACAGGAGACGGGAAATCTGTCGCAAGAAAGCACCATAGGAAGCTATTGCAGAAGGAGGCGGGAAAGTCACGCTAGGTCCAGGAAGAGGGCGGGAAGATACGCACGCCGCGAGGGAAGGAATAACGCCGTGATATCAAATACACGGAGTGGTATTTTTGATTTTATATTTATGTTTGAGTGGTAAAAATGAAATATTTAAGTTTGAGG
>NW_021335483.1:0-241 GCF_001605985.2 Dendrobium catenatum
GGATCGACAAGTGTAAAAACATTATAAACTTCTCCCCCTTTTGACATATCAAAAAAGAGGATGTTCTTTTTTTTTTCTTTCTTTTGAAAACAAGGCATGAAAATGATGTAGGATTCCATGTGATTGATTTAAAAACTTTTGGGTTAATGAGTTAACAATCTCAACAATCCAAAGAGTGGTAGAATATCCGGTAATGGTTACCCTTAGCTCAGACATTTTCTTAGGATAGAATCATCTTTTG
>NW_021335484.1:0-418 GCF_001605985.2 Dendrobium catenatum
TATCCAAAGTTATGAATTTTTTAAGTTTCGGGCCCTAAATAAACTACGGTTGACCAAAAAGTTGACTTTCTAACCTAGATCAATTTCTGGAATCCTAAAATTTTTAATAAATACTATACCCTAATTGGAGTCTAATGCAAGTGAGTTTACCTAATTTTGAGTTTTCTACAATTAGTTATGAATTTTCTAAAGTCGGGGTATTTATAAGAATTTTCTAAATTAACTAGGAAAGGGCCAATTTTACTGTTTTGATCCAAAAAAGCTCCAAACTGGTTAGAATCACCCCCAAAGGTCAGGAATGATCAGAGAAAGTGTTTCGAAGTGTTTGGAGAAGGTTTGAGATTTTTAATAATTTTTAATGATTTATTAGGGGCAAAACAGTAATTTCCACCTATGGTCAAATTATGGGTCAACCTAG
>NW_021335485.1:0-272 GCF_001605985.2 Dendrobium catenatum
TACACAATTTATCCCAAATTTTTTTACCAGTTTTACATGTGGAGACACGCATGTAATCCTCAAACTTTAAAGCACAGAAAAAATAGTTCAAATATTTTGCATTTAATTGAGCTAATTCTCTTTCATCAAAAGTCCATTCAGTAAAAGCAACTTCTGTTTTAATTCCGTTAATTTCACGAGAAGGTGGAGAATACCCTTCTTTAATAATCATCCATATGCGATAATTAGTAGATTATAAAAACGTTGACATGCGGATTTTCCAAAAATCAAAA
>NW_021335486.1:0-293 GCF_001605985.2 Dendrobium catenatum
TTTGAAGTGGATTTTCAGGGTTCAGCTCAGGTCCCTCAAAGGCTACTAAATCTTCTATATTAAAGGTTGGATTGATGTTAAAACCTTTGGGAAGGTCCAGCACATAAGCATTGCTATTTATCTTTGAAATTATCCTAAAAGGTCCGGCGCTTCTAGCATGTAACTTCTTCACGGAGCCCGGCGGAAAGCGTTCCGGACGGATCCGTACCATCACAAAGTCTCCAACTGCGAATTCTTTAAATCTTTTCTTGTGATATGCAATAAGTTTATAATTGGAATTACTTTGTTCAATT
>NW_021335487.1:0-771 GCF_001605985.2 Dendrobium catenatum
TTTCGTTTAAAATAGCTTTTTTGTTGCTTCTTAAAGTTGTGTTTTAGTACAAAAATCAAAATTTTTATACTAAAAAATTATTTTAGGAAGCAACAAAAAAGTCATCCCAAACGAGCTTTCTTACTGCTTCTTAAAGCAGTTTTTTAGTACAAAATAAATTTTTGCACTAAAAAATTATTTTAAAAAGCAGTAAGAAAACCTTCTCACATGAAGTCTAAAAGAGGCTAGTTAATTTACAAGCATTAGTAATTAATGCATGCATGCACCATAGTTACTTGAGTTGTAATTTTCAAACTTTTTACCGTTATGTCAGGCATGCTTTGCCATGCATTTTCCTTTAATAACACTTGAAACCCTAAAGCAATTTTTCTTTAATAATTCGTACAGGCTTTGCCAACTAAATCTACTCTCTTTGATAACTCTTAATATAATAAGTGTCAGTGGTTGGATAACTTATTTTAAGGCATCGCTCTCAGCTATAATATATGCCAAGTTGTCTAAGTTAACTATATCGTCCAGAGATCATTGATGCTTCCAGCTTTCATTAACTTATTTTCATACTCTCACCTTAATCTTTATCTCCTTATGATTTAAAATAAGGACAGAAGAAACGACAAATAGGCATTGAATCCACATTTATCTCATTGGATTTTTGTTCATTTATATTTACGTTCGGCAGAAGGAATAAGCCAGCTAAGTTCTATGGTAAATAAGAAGATCAGATGATTTGATGAATTTGAACTTCAAATATATGTCTCAGGTACAGTCTTT
>NW_021335488.1:0-261 GCF_001605985.2 Dendrobium catenatum
ATAGGAAGACTAAACAAATAACTTGGGATTCCAAAAGCCCTATTTGGAATCCCAAAAGACATCATAAAGGAAGACATTAAAAACTAAAATAAAAGTGCATTAAATAAAAGATAAATATGAGCTAAAAACTTAGCTAATAATGAGCTAACTTTTAGTTCCATTTAATGAACTAAAAATCAGCTCATAAATGAGCTAAAATTCTAGCTCAATTTTGATTAAGCATATAGACTCAAGGGAAGCCAAAATTCATATTATTTTGGA
>NW_021335489.1:0-514 GCF_001605985.2 Dendrobium catenatum
CATGCATGTGAGGCGAGGCGGGCCTCAACCAAGTTAAGGCGCAAGCCTCATAAAAAAAACTCGAGGTGTATGCATCGAGGCGTTTTTTACTGGAATTGCGTAAAGGCGAGCCTCATATTGCGCAATTTTAAACCATGCATACAGACACACACACACAATCTAGATGACCTTAAGTGGGTGAGAGCAAGTCCTCGCCATCTCGTCTTAAATGGCTACTTCTGCAGTGAAAGTCGTTACCGAAGTTATCGTTTTATCAAAATCCTTGATTGTAGCTACATCTATTAGAGAACACAACCATTACTCAAGATGAATGCTAAACTCAACCTCTACATCACTCTCAACAACTGCTCGCCTTTTCTTGCCTACTGGGTGAAATCATCACCACTTCTTTGCCGACAACAATCCAAGACTTCCCTCTATTAAACTCTCTAGAAATTTGCTTACATCAAGCTCAATTGGATAAACTTGGGCACATCAGAAGGAACACCACACACACATGCGCACACAAGCAAAC
>NW_021335490.1:0-660 GCF_001605985.2 Dendrobium catenatum
GTAATTAGCCAAGACACGAAGTGACGGCGAAGCGACACATTGATTCATTAAACAACTGGTTCATGTCAACAAGCATCACATATTGGGAAATTCTTCGGAACTATGGCATTAGTTCTTTTAATGGGAGCTACGACACAAGTATCTAGAGTGTCATGGAATTAGAGTTTATTTTTTGTATTTTTTCATAAATAGTCATTTGTAATGTTAGTAAGATAGTTCATTCACTTAGTTAATTTCAGTCTTCATAGTGCTTCTCTGCAATTTCTTAGAAGTAACAACTAAGGGAATTCGGTGAGAATTAGATCCACTTCATAAGAGTGTTTGGTCAATATATATGGAAGCAATTCTGTAAACTCAAGGAGGAGTGTATAGGAGATCATTAAACCCATCTTGTGATATATTTTCATATGTCATTTCTATTTTTTCTGCAATTAATAAAAATGAATTTACTTCCTTATTCTTTATATCTAGCTTGTTGACCTCTATATAAAGAATTAAAAAAGAAGCAGAAATCCCGCTTACCAGCCTGTTCGGCACCGTCTGCGTCACTTCTCCGTGATATCCACTCCAAGCCCGTGCGGATCACCTCGATCGCACCCCATTGTCATTAATAAAATGAGGAGCCAAAGGCCTTGGTGTTTTTCATTATCTTCTTCCCAA
>NW_021335491.1:0-415 GCF_001605985.2 Dendrobium catenatum
TTTACATAACTATAATGGCTTACTTTTCATCGTGTAAATCTTCATTTTTTCCTTACTTGACTAATTTAATAGTCATTTTAAGAAATTCATCAAGATTTTGATGAAGAGGTTTTTAATTATTTATATTATATTTAAATAAAATTTCCTTCAAGAAAATTATGTTTGCTAAAGATATAACTTTAAATATTTTTCTACGACGAATTTTACGAAAGAAAAATAGGAATATAGATTATATGAGAATATATGTGATATTATCAGTGATTTAGTGTTAAGCTTATCATAAACCTTAGCATGCTCATAATCTATCTCATGTATTTCTTTGGATTGTTTAATGAGAAATTAATACTATTTTATTTCTTCTTACCTCTACTTTCAAAACATATGGCATTGTATTGTTCAATATAATCATTAGATT
>NW_021335492.1:0-1269 GCF_001605985.2 Dendrobium catenatum
TTATGACAGTAAGCTGCATTACGTGGGTTCATACCTTTTCTTTTTTGTCGGTACTTCCTTCATCGCCACCTCCTTTGCAACAATTGCAAACGCTGCCATTTACAGCAGAAGGGGCTTTTCTGCCTTCACCAGCTGCTGTTGAAGGTGACAACAGAGGCAACATGAATAACAACAATAATATCAAAATGATTGTTATCATTACCCTTCCGATCACTTTTCATTTGGTAGTGTTATGTGTTTTCTTCCTATTACAATTAAGAAAGAAGAGAGTTCTGAAAAGACTGCCAACATGCCACCTTATGTCAAAGGAGAACATGAGAAGTACTGACTCTTTGATTTTTTATATGGATATATACAATTATGAAAGCAACAAATAATTTCTCTAAAGAAAATAAGCTGGGAGAAGGTGGATTTGGACGCTATGTCATTGACTTCGGAGGTGTTGTTGTTGAGTGCAAATCAACTGTTGCTCAAGAAAGATTACTTCTTAGTCACTGGCTACATTTCCCTCTCATTCGACACTGATGTCGCAACTTTTAGTGGAAATAGGGGTCTTCCCAGATTCTACCAGGCACAAGTGATCGGCTATGACGTTACTTTGTCTGCATAGCAAACTCTCAGGCTAATTGTTCGAGTGCGATATCATAACACCATCTCAGTTCCATCCTAGGCCCACGACCAAATCTTATTCGTACGGACTTCACCCCCTACTTCGTCTTTTTTTCATACCGGAGGGGAATGATGTAGAACATCTTAGTAAAACTGTTCCTTAGACATATGTTAATTGGTTTGTTACAAGTTTATTATAGGATTCTAGAATGTTATTGATTTCTCTAGGTTTCTTTGCTAGCTTATAAGTATAGGAGTTATGAGAGGGAAGTAATATGAATGAATATTTTTGAAATTATAATAATTTTTCATTGTTTTTGGTCTCCTAGAGCTGTTTAGCTCTTCTTCATCTTGCTTCTTCATGTTCTCCCCTCATCACTAAGTAGAAATCCCTAAAATCAAAGGTTTGTGAGTTGCGGCTCGAAAAACCTCTCTTCCTTGACTCCTTGCACTTCCTCCACCGTTCTAGCTTGCAGCTCGTAACTCATCATCAACCCTCGCAGTTGTTTCGACTCTACAACTTTGGCCTTGAGGTTCATTACAACTACGATCTATATTTCATCTAAGGCACATTAAAATTAAGTTATTTTAAATATTAAATGGTTAGAGAGTCGAATCGGATCGGGTTCATGTTAAAATTTTAGAACTATTTGTAAAATT
>NW_021335493.1:0-551 GCF_001605985.2 Dendrobium catenatum
ATGTGGTACATTCATTTCAATGAGTTCATGAAGAAGATAAGTTTCATAAGTTGCAAGAATAACAATCATGTTTACCTTAAAAAGAGATTACGACAATAATGTTCTATGCATTTACCATTATATATAAATGAATATATTTGAAGCTAATTTTTCGCAAGTTTAGCTGAGTTAGGAATTTGAAATTAATGATTTGGATTTTATGTGTAAGATTTTGAAAGTTTGGATAATGAGAGACATAAAGAGAGAATGACGCTAGCTCCTCAATCAAAAAAAGTAAATGGAAGTTAGTTAAATTTATGACACAACCATTAGCCCAATATTTAAAATTATTAGCAAAAAATGCTCGATGTGACAATCTTGTTGGCCTCCATAGTTCAAGTTTACCTTCAACTCCCACTATACTCTTATCAACATGAAGAATAACATCAGCAAAAAGCATACACCAAGGTACATTCTCTTGCAAATATCTAGTGAGAACATTCAAGACTAAAGAAAAAAGATATTAATCTTAACAAAAAATATACACATCAACTCCCTCTCTAGACTCATCA
>NW_021335494.1:0-211 GCF_001605985.2 Dendrobium catenatum
GCCGCTGCTCCGCCGGACCACCACTTGAGGCCCTCACCCCCGCCGGACCACCGCCTGACGCCGTTGCTCCGCTGGACCACCACCTGAGGCCCATACTTCTTCTGGACCACCACTTAAGGCCATGTGATCTACTAGGCCACCACCTGAGGCCCAGACTTCCACCAGAACATCACTTGAGGCCCGGACTTCCGCCGGACCACTACTTGAGGCC
>NW_021335495.1:0-317 GCF_001605985.2 Dendrobium catenatum
TGGTTTTTAGAGGTCACGTAAATTTGACGCCTGCATAAATCCTTGATTAACAGATTTACGATGTAAATCCGAGTAAATCCACCTAAATCTAAATCTTGTCATTTGGTGGATTTAACATGATTTTGCAAAAGAAGTGCACAAAAGAAAGAAAGATGGCTACTTTGGCAATGAGCAAGTGCAAGTTCCCATTTTTGTCATTACTTTCGATCCAATAGAGAACAGTGAGGATGTGTGGTTTCAGATTCGATGATATGTAGAAACGCCGTCAAAGGAAGATTTTATCAAGTGAATCAAGGTGGATTGTGGCTAGTGGCAGG
>NW_021335496.1:0-1108 GCF_001605985.2 Dendrobium catenatum
TCCGCTGTGTCAATCTAAAGCTAACAAATATATATGGATATGCAGCTCCAGAAAGAGGATATATTTTGAGAAGATGAACATCATTAATTCAGTCTAAAAATACTAAGTGCTATCAACGAGGCTGAGGTTTGAGCAGCTCCTACTAAGAAGCTCTATGAATTCTCTTGCAGAATCTTCGCTGTCAACGCTGTAAGCTACAGGCTTTGTGCTACAGATGAAATGGATGCTTCAACCTCAACTATTACTGAATCACTGATTGCAAGCAGGTACCACCGTGCGGTCCCTTTCAATTCTAGATTTTAGGCTTTTTTGGCCCTGCACTATTTTTACGAAACAAAAGGACTGGATCTATGGAACTTCGACGTTCACAAAACTTTTTTACATTTTCTGAAAAGCCTACTGAAAATGCACTTCATTAGAGATTTATTAGTTTCCAACATGAAAATAGCCTACAGAAAAAATAAGTTGTGGTCCATTGCCTAGTGGGAGGACCAGACAAATATTTCCCAAGCAAAAGGTGTAAGATAATCCACCAAATTTGTGAAAGATTTGACAAAGATTGCTCTTTCATATCTATTATACAAAAAAAACCTGATTTTGATTAGTTCACTTAGAATAGATCTCAAAATCCACCCGAGGCTTTAGAGTGGTTAGTGGGCGAGCGCGGTTGGGAACCCCGCATCCCAGGTTCGAATACTCTCTACTAAGGCCTCGCCTCTTAAGTGGGGCAAAACAAGTGTGGGCCCAATGCCGATAGGTTCAGTTGAGGGATTAGTTACGCCGTCAAGCACTTTCTTTTAAGTGGTAGCGGGAAGATATCCTGTTCCCAAAAAAATAAATAAACCTCAAACACATTTTCTTAGGGGACTGTAGCAGTACTGTTCACACTTTTGGCCGCTCATCTTGAGCTATCGAATGGAGTTTGTAACAAGGTTCGAAGCTTGCGGGGCTCAAAAGTTCCAAAATAAAAATAAGAAAACACTGTTCCTACTTTTCAAATCTCTGCACAAGCTTCAAAGCTACAGTCTATGATTAAAGATAGAGATTGAATGACGAAAACCAGCTAGCACTAGGACCCAATACTATACTCCCATCAATTAATGGCAGA
>NW_021335497.1:0-323 GCF_001605985.2 Dendrobium catenatum
TTTGACTATATACCGAGCATATTCCACTTGGATAAGCCCTCAAAAAATATTTTCAAATGTTGTAAATCCATTCATTACAAATGTTTAAATAGTATATAGATTTTTTACAATGCTTGCATTTGAAATAAAATCTAATGAAAGGAGTTGGGTGTCGGCTATGAAGAGGCACAAAGGGGGTTTAACTACCTTTTTCAAAGAGGCGGCCTACTATAACTACTTGAAAATTATTTGTTATTTCCTTTTTTAACTAAAATTTCTATTTTAATTCAATTTAATGTTCCCTCCATGTAATTAATTCAAAATTCAAAATTGGCTTTAACTTA
>NW_021335498.1:0-725 GCF_001605985.2 Dendrobium catenatum
TTTTTTTTTTTTTTTGAATATGAGGTTTAACATTCATTACTTGAATAAATTCAGGTTATAAATATGACTGTAGATGTCTCAGCTACATTGAATTTGTAATAAAAGTTTATAAAGCTCATTGAATATGCTAACTGCTACCAGTAATAAAAGAAGCCAAATTAGAAGGAAAAATGTGAAGATCTTACTGAAAGCAAGCTCATTAAAGAACAAATCAATGCCTCTGAATTAGAATGACCATAGAAAGGAAGAAAAGATTGGAAACCTATCATTCAAAATTAAATGCAGCAGCATAGCACTATACATCCCATTCTTTGATGATAATAAAATGTAGGAGAACAAAAAAGCATAGATGATGCATTTGTAACGCAAATAAATTTTATTTATGATTTTATTATGTCACTATTAAATGGCTGTGTTTTTGCACTTTTTTAGTTTTGGATATATCTAAGCTATAAAGCATGACATCTTAATTTTGATTAATGCTTGCTTGCTCAAAAAGTTATTTAAATGAAAATTCTCCAATTATATAGGCATCAAATTATTTACATATTATATAAATCAAAGTTTAAAAAATCGGATCGGACCAACTGCTATAATTGTGAGCTGGTCATAAAGCCGATCTGATCCATCCTAAAAATCATTTCTACATCAACCCAGATTGAACTGACGAACCAAACTGGTAATCAAGTTATAAAAAATTTCAAATGATGTGGGATTAAATAAAC
>NW_021335499.1:0-382 GCF_001605985.2 Dendrobium catenatum
AGATTATTGTTTTTGGAAAGATTTGGTCTCAATTACTCTTGAATATTGTACAAAGAGTACAAAAATCAAAAGGAATGCGCAAAGGTTCGCAAATATAAAAAAGAGGCACAAAATTAGCCCAATGTCAAAATATGCACAAAAATGTGCCCAAAATTTGAAAAAGATGCGCAAAGCACCACATGTGGTAATTCTATTCTTTCCAAATTATTTTAATCTCTTAATTCAAATTGATCTTATATTCATTTATATTCTATTGAACTTTGAAATATAGAATTTTTATAGATCTCTCTTGTAATGATTTTCTATATTTAAATGTCTAAATTGAATCATGTCTTTGATAAATTATTCTTACTTAGAATGTTATATCACTTCATAAATTTTA
>NW_021335500.1:0-257 GCF_001605985.2 Dendrobium catenatum
GTAGCACAGTCAAAGCAAATAACGGAGGCGATGATCTGTTAATTTAATATAAAAAAAAGTGGTTAATCTGTTAGTATCAATGTTCGTTAATATCAAGATATATTATTAAATATTATTTTGTACATATGTGAAAATTTCATGCCAACATCTCTTATGGCCTGCCACCTAATGTTTATCTAATAGCTCTATCTATGCCATCTGTATTTCAATGTTTATACGTGCCCTTCCCTGCTTCGACTTCAATCAAAACCTACACA
>NW_021335501.1:0-389 GCF_001605985.2 Dendrobium catenatum
TAAGTCAAAAAATTCATTTATCTCCAAGCATTTTCACACATCTACTAGAATATCATCAGATCCAACAATTTTTTTGCAATTTTTTTTCTTTAAAGCATCTCTAACTTCGATTTTACTATATGCTGATAAAAACAAAAATCTTTCTTTTTATTTAGAGTGCGAAGGTTCCTAAGTCAATCGTATTCTCACAACCTTTATTGAAAAGCCTATCAAAATATCTCATCCACCTTTGTTGAATATCATCTTCTAATAAAAGCAATTTTTGCTCTTCATCCTTAATGCACTTCACTTGAACTAAATCCTTACTTATCCTATCTCTTTTTTTTTAGAGAATGCAAAATTGCATTAATTAAAGAAAGGACAACCTAATACAAGCTAAGTAATAGAAC
>NW_021335502.1:0-218 GCF_001605985.2 Dendrobium catenatum
ATACATTAAAAGATTTATATATTCATTCATTCAAAATATAATGTACAATAACGAAGAGATTTTAATAATATCAATCTATCCTTTTTAAAGCTTACAACTACAACAGAATAGAACAAAACAAATAAATAACATCAAGCCTTTATCCCACTATGTGGAGTCGGCTACATGAATCCTTTTTCTTCATTGTGTCCTATTAAAAGTCAAAATCTCATTTAAAT
>NW_021335503.1:0-217 GCF_001605985.2 Dendrobium catenatum
TGAAAATATATATACAACAATCTCACCCCTTTTGATAATGGAAAATACAAAAATTAATTGAAACAGATCAAAGTAGTTTTAAAGGAAATGAGTAAGGAAACAAACACAGTTGTTTAACTAATCAACATAAACATAACATAACAAATTAGAACAACAAAAACAAACTAGTACATCTACTCCTCCTTTTGACATCACAAAAAGGACGAGGAAAATAAAA
>NW_021335504.1:0-314 GCF_001605985.2 Dendrobium catenatum
TTTTTGAGTGTCGACGATATTCCGGACGCAACAGCGATGTCCGTTCTGCGATCAGACATCGTTTGAAATTAAAAAATAAATTAGAACTTCATTATCCATTTTCCAATTTCTATTAAAACCGGAACTTCATTATCCGGTTCCAATTAAAATTGGAATTCCATTCCAGGGTTTCTAAAAAAAAATAATAATTCTTTTCAAAGAAATCGGTTCTATGATAACCAGTTTCTTAATAATTTTTTTTCCTTAATTCCATTTCATGTTTCAATACTAATACTAAATATTTATATTTATTTATTTAATATTTAAATCATTAG
>NW_021335505.1:0-650 GCF_001605985.2 Dendrobium catenatum
AATTATTACAATATCAAAATAAATTTTTTATGTTGTGCTTATTTTAAGTAATTTGTTCTATTGTATATCTCGCTTAAATTCAATCAAATTATATTTTTATTTTGTAGATAAAAATAAATATAAGTATAGTTTAGTCACAAATGGAGTGATGATGCACACTTTGAGTAAGTGATTTATTAAATTTTGCTCAAAAGCTCACACATATTGTAAAAAACTTAGATGTGGGCAAGGGGAACTCAGAAGAGCTCAGGGTGTGAATTTGTCCACCATAAAATCTTTTTTCCCTAAAAATAATAATATTTTAATTATTTTACCCACCTTCAATAATGCCCTTTAAAACAAAGCCTGTGATTAAAATTGTTTGCAGAAGATTATCCTCATGTTGAAAGTTAGAGCACATAAATCAAAAATAAGAACTATTAGGTGCATGCATATATTCTTAAAAATAAAAAATTCTTGGCGATTGATAACCACGTGCAGTAAATGCTCGTGAATAAAAATATTGGAAAAACATTCATATTATGAATATTTTAATTATATTATCACAAAGAGAAATATGCACATGTTCTAATTTACTTGGTCAAACAAATTTCTTATTAATAACACCTAAACAAAACATCCAAGATGTAATTATAAGGTAAATAATATTT
>NW_021335506.1:0-357 GCF_001605985.2 Dendrobium catenatum
TAGTCATAGGCAGCGTCCCTAATTGGTGCAGGTACAATAGGGGTGTAAACGAGTCGAGTCGAGTCGAGTATTTGCCTTATCAAGCCTGACTCGTTTAGTCCTTAATGAGCTCGAGAAGCAACCTTAAGAGCAGCTGTGAGCAGTCATATATGAATTAATGAACGGTTAGAGAATTTGACATTGAGAAAGTTAATAAAAAATAAAAGTTAGCCATTCATTAAAAAAAATGCTAATATATAATCCAAAATCGAAACTCATTATACTAATTTGGCAGAATAAATATCTGCTTGGGGTACAACATTTTATAAAGATAATTACAAAAACATTATGGAGACAATAATTTCTTTATAAATATTT
>NW_021335507.1:0-233 GCF_001605985.2 Dendrobium catenatum
TAATCTTAGACGCCACCTCAAAAATTGTAAGAAATGATTAAAAGTTGAGTAGCGATGATGAGTACACTTCTAAACTTATTGTGAAGTCAATTGTGGGAAATAAGTTATTGCAACCAGGTGGCATTTGAAGGGTTAATCAAACAGATACTAAGTATAAAATACAAAATGCCGCCTTGTATGGCAATTTCTAGATTCGCAAGTCCGCAACAAAAAAAAATTATATTGTTGACTCA
>NW_021335508.1:0-222 GCF_001605985.2 Dendrobium catenatum
GTAATTTTAGTGCACCGGTGAAAATCCTTAAGAAATTTATACTAGTCGGTACAAGGATTTCGAGACTGTTAGGTGTCTGATTTACAAACCTATTTCACTAATTTTTTTAAATAAAATGATTTAATTTATGGATATTTTTCTATAATTTTTTAAGTCCTAAAATAATTTATTTGAAATTTGTACTAAAAAATTGATTTAATTAAATATTAAATAAATATTATA
>NW_021335509.1:0-250 GCF_001605985.2 Dendrobium catenatum
TAGTTTTCTTCTCCTTGGACTCCTTGGATCTCCCCTCGGACTCTTTGGATCTCTCCTCCTTGGACTCCTTGGATCCGTCGTGGCTTAAATATTCAAACGAAGAGATAATTCCCCCTTGATAGGGGGTATTGCCTTTTCTCTTTGGATATCTAAAGCCATCCAACTCGATCTTCCAAATGGAAGAAGACTCTCCCCTTTAGGGATGCATTCTTTTTTTAGAATTTGAGTTGGATAAGAATATCCACACTCA
>NW_021335510.1:0-1125 GCF_001605985.2 Dendrobium catenatum
GCTTTTACGGCATCCTATTGACTTTCTGGCATAAGTACGCTCTTACGACAGCCAATCCTGATCAAATCCGTCTTTAGGTCTAAGTCTGCTTTTATGGCATCCTACTAACTTTCTAGCATAAGTCCGCTCTTACGGTAGCCAATCCTGGTCAAATCTGTTTTTAGGTATAAGTCCGCTTTTATGGCATCCTACTGACTTTCTAGCATAAGTCTGCTCTTACGGCAGCCAATCCTGATCAAATTAGTCTTTAGGTCTAAGTCCGCTTTTACGGCATCCTACTGACTTTCTGGCATAAGTCCGATCTTACGGCAGCCAATCCTGATCAAATCTGTCTTTAGGTCTAAGTCCGCTTTTACGGCATCCTATTGACTTTCTAGCATAAGTCCGCTTTTACAGTAGCCATCCTGATTAATTCCGTCTTTAGGTCTAAGTCCGCTTTTATGACATCCTATTGACTTCTGGCTTAAGTCCGCTCTTACGGCAGCCAAACCTGTTTAAATTCGTCTTTAGGTCTAAGTTCGCTTTTACGGCATCCTATTGACTTCTGGCTTAAGTCCGCTCTTACGGCAGCCAAACCTGTTTAAATCAGTCTTTAGGTCTAAGTCCGCTTTTACGACATCCTATTGACTTCTGGCTTTAATTCCGCTTTTACGGCAGCCATCCAGTTTAAATCCGTCTTTAGGTCTAAGTCCGCTTTTACGGCATCCTAATGACTTCTGGCTTAAGTCCACTTTTACGGCAGCCATCCAGTTTAAATCCTTCTTTAGGTATAAGTCGCTTTTATGGCATCCTATTGACATCTTTGAAGTTAAGAGTAAGCATCCTTAGTGGCATCTTAATCTTCATCCCGAGGAGAAGTATAAGCATCCCAGCGGCATCTTCTCTTCATTAAATCTTAAATCTTAAATCCGTCTTTAGGTAAAAGTCCTCTTACGGCATCCTATTGATTTCTAGCTTTTATCAAAATCAAAATCAAACTCTCAATTCCTTCCAAATTACATTCAACTTTTCAATATCTTGGCTTTATTAAATAATATTAATTTCATTAGTTATTATTTACTAAAGCCATCAATGCCAATATCAACTTTAAAATCACTGAATCAACTCAAATTTCTGTCAACTTTT
>NW_021335511.1:0-317 GCF_001605985.2 Dendrobium catenatum
CAAGTTTCTGATGGAAAAATCACAGCCATTGCATGCAGTAACTGATCCTTCTCAAAAGCCGCATGAGATATCCAAGGGAAACAAACAGCAAACAGCAAACAGCAAACAGCAATCTTAATTTGCTACGGTTTTAACACTTATGTCATTTTATTCCCTCACACCTGATACATGCATTAACTAGTGAAATGATAAGTGAAACCCAATATTTCTGTAATGTAATTATTAACGTTGTAGGGACCTATAAAGTAGGGAATTTAATAAGTTTACTTTACAGCAATTAAATTTTTAATTAAATAATCTACTTAATTTACTATACT
>NW_021335512.1:0-303 GCF_001605985.2 Dendrobium catenatum
TGATTACTTCACCCTTTTCTCTCTTCCTTCTAGATTTGTTGTGAAGAAGATCTGTCAAGAAAATCCGGTTCTCTGCCGACACTTGAAGAGTGTGAATAACCGAGGCAAAGAGTGTGAAAGGACGAAGGGTTCTCTGCCCACACTAGGAGAGTGTGAAATGACAGATGATTCTCTGCTGACACCGGGAGAGTGTGAAAGGATGGACTGTTCTCTGCCAACATTGGGGATAGTGTAAAAGGACGTCGGTTCTCTGCCGCACCAGGTAGTGGTGGAAAGAGTTTTTGTAAAGGCTTCTCCGCCTTG
>NW_021335513.1:0-339 GCF_001605985.2 Dendrobium catenatum
ACACACACTTGAGAGACTTAGAATTTATGTTTTTACTTACATCAGCTAGGATGATATTTGTATCGGCCTGGATGATCTAGTTTAAAATAGAGATTCTATTCAAGATTCTTAATTAAGGCAGCCGTCATTAACATATCATCCGGGAAGATATATGTATCGGCTAGGACGATAAGCTCAAAACAGAAAGAAATTGTCGCCATAAACAATTAAGGTATTCTGTAATTTATGGTAATCGGCCAAGACGATCTTAGATCGTCCTGGACGATATTTATAATTATGCCTTAATTAATCAGACAAATCAAGGAAGTAATTAAGGATAATTGATACGATCATATCATC
>NW_021335514.1:0-335 GCF_001605985.2 Dendrobium catenatum
AATAATTTGTTTCCACCCATAGTTTAAAATTGAGGCACGTCTCTGCACAATTTAACCCCCAAGAGCCTCATTGTTTAAGCAATTTTGGGTCTAGGTGAGGCTTGCACCTTACGGTCCATGAGGCGTGCCTCAGAGGATTAATTGTGCAATATTGAGTGAGGCGCATGCCTCATAGAACCAGTCCCACCCATTTAAGTTCCTAGTTAACAAACTCAATTTCATCGCTTCTATCATTTAGGCTACCCGAACCGAACGGAGGAGTTCTCCGCACGCCCAGATCTACCACCTAGCTTCACTCGGCCTCCCTTCCTGCCGCCTCTCCTGCTGGCGTCGCC
>NW_021335515.1:0-223 GCF_001605985.2 Dendrobium catenatum
TCTTCTTCTAGCTGTCAAGCATTTTAATTCTTAAAGCAAAGTTTCACCTATCGCATAACTTTAATCGGCCATGAAGACATCTCTCTGTACGCGGAGACAACACAAACTGGAACCTACAAATTAAACATAAAAATTTTATTTATATTTTTACTTACAGAAATTTACGTATACATCACATAATATTTATGTATTTATATAGTTAATATTTAATATTTATTTATAT
>NW_021335516.1:0-202 GCF_001605985.2 Dendrobium catenatum
AGAGAAAATATTCTATTAAAAGCAAGATTAGATTTATACATGAGATCACATATTTATTATAAAGCTCCAACAAGTTCAACATCAAATAAAGTTTCTTCTTATATGTCACATGGACATCATATAAAGCCATATGCAAACACTAATATTTGGTGTAATTATTGTGGAAGAAAAGGACATATCTCATTTGATTGCTATGCTCGTA
>NW_021335517.1:0-256 GCF_001605985.2 Dendrobium catenatum
CTAGACATGTATACTAGGTTTATTCAAATTATAACATTATTACAAGCTTTAGATAAAGAATTTTCAAACTTTGAAAAATTTAATAAAATTCTACATTATTTATTTGACAAATTTGATGCCAAAGTTGTTGCTATTTATGATTCAAAATTTTTGAATGAATATTCTATTGATAATTTAACTGGGTCACTCATTGCCTATGAGCAAAGTTTGGGTCAAAAAATTTTGGATACAGGTGAGATGATAGTGCTAAATGCTG
>NW_021335518.1:0-263 GCF_001605985.2 Dendrobium catenatum
GCAACACTAATACCTAGAATCATAGCTCCATCGTTGCGTATATTCTAGCCCGCAATAACTATTTCAAACAAACCCTTAGTCTTTTAAGAAAACAATAATGAAAATTTATAATTCTTATTCTTCATTTATAATATTAAGATGCTGCCATCATCTTTATAAAGAAAAATTTTAAAACATAAAAATAAAAAGATTATCATCTTTATTATTTTGTAAATAAATAATTAATTTTTTTAACTTTAAACTAATAATTTATAAATTCAAGT
>NW_021335519.1:0-729 GCF_001605985.2 Dendrobium catenatum
AACAACATCACATATTGTTTTGTCTATGTACCCATATCCACCTTACCAATAATCTTATTTCTACCCGCCGCCACCACAACCACATCAAGAAAGATCATCTACTTCTGTAAAGCGGAGGGTTGAGGAGGTGTTACCATAAGAGGACTGATGGATTTACATAGAGCCTGAGGGAAATATGTAAGTTTGTAATGTTAATTTTTTTAATTTGTTTAATTAGTCAAACTTGAACTAAAATCTAAATTTTAATGTTTTATATAGATTAAATCCCATTAGGTATCCCATGCATAAGAGTAGTGATGTCATCACGAGTAAGTATGATGCTCCATATATATCTTAGAAGAAAATCCCACAAGATATTTAAGATATTCAATGAGTTTGAAGTATAATGGTTATTATCATAAGTATATATGTTTTTATATAATGATTAGTAATGTATTTTACTTTGTATTCTCTAAAAAGAAATGATTTTAGCTCGTTACCTAAATGAAATTCAAGAACAAGAAATAATTTTGAGAAAAGAGGATCAAGTCGTCTGCCAAACTAATACAAACATTAGAAAGTCAACCAAACACCCTTTACGTATTAGCAAGAGTGATTGGGGTGAATTGACTTGTGCCTGGGCACCTCAAATTATACTAGGAAGAGGAAACACTATAAGCAGAATAGAGCTTCCAATTACGGGTTCTTGGGGAGCTCCCTCCATATTGGTGATTCAGTGCCTCACATATA
>NW_021335520.1:0-214 GCF_001605985.2 Dendrobium catenatum
GGTCCATCATCCATTCCCCCATCATCCGCTTTAAGTGTAAAAATGGTGCAATTTCTATTTAAATATCAAATCTTTCAACCTAAATTCCCAAATCCAACACTTCCAATGTCCATTGCTGCTACTATATGCCAGATAACACGTATCTCTACGTATCTGGTTGACGACTAGCCTTAATCTAAAGTTCTCTCTCGTGATCGGGAGGGGTAATTAACTA
>NW_021335521.1:0-236 GCF_001605985.2 Dendrobium catenatum
ATGATCTTATGAAAATAAACATGAATTGTATTATATAACATCAAGACTAGAAAAATAATAATCAACTATTTATTAAATGGAGTAATATAGTTACTTGAAATATTTAAAATTCATATATCATCCCAAGACTCAAAGTCATCTCTTATAAATTATTACTCAAGAATTCTTTTAAAATCAAAGTAGCAATTAAAAAAACCACTATGATCTAATGACATTTACTATAAGTTATTTGATTT
>NW_021335522.1:0-344 GCF_001605985.2 Dendrobium catenatum
GTCATGCCTAGCAATTATGAGGTCTTTCGTAAGAGCATCCCTCACAGTATACCAAAGTGTAGGTAAATTTTTAATAATAATGATAATTTATATATAATGATTATATAGATGTCTCTAATACCTTAGAGTGATTATTTATCACCACATTATTTAAGGTTGAAGGCCTTCAATGTTTTCATGTTTTTATTATGTCATTATCTTGTTACTAATTCTATTGCCTTATTACTTGCAAATATAATAAATTTGGTAGTTATAATTTAATTTCTCGATGTTTGGTCTATACTAGATAAGGTAACAGATACTTGAGAATTTTGATTTATGTAAGTAGCTCTTCCATAAGATGA
>NW_021335523.1:0-203 GCF_001605985.2 Dendrobium catenatum
AGTTGTGAGTATATCCTCCAAATATTAGAGAATAGGGTCTCTCTCTCTAACATAGGGAAGAATAATCCACAACACAAAATCAAAATCATGTAAAAAAAAAAAATGCAATGACAAGATTTTAAAAGCTTGAATGATAACTAAAAACTTTGGCTATTATGCATAAGACAAATTATTGTAGCAAGATAAGAAAAAGATCTTAATTA
>NW_021335524.1:0-461 GCF_001605985.2 Dendrobium catenatum
AATGCATCATGCTTTTCAACTAATTCACAATGATTTTCATTTAACGCATCAAATTCATCAAGTAAAGTCATATGATTTGAATAAATCATTTGATGGTCTTTAGTCAAAATTTCATGCTCTTTTTGTAGGTTCAAAAATTCTAATTTCAAGCTAGCATGTGTTTTCTTTATATGATGCATGAATTTTTTTTGAAACCTCAAGAAGTTGATCGTAGAAAAGTTCACATACCTCTTCTCTATCAGGATTGTCGTCTGCCATCAAGCACAATTTTGATGTCTCATCTTCTGGTTCCGTCTCCGATGAGTCCGATGTCGAATCCGCTCAAAATACTTTTTATACTCTCATCTTGTCCTTCCTTAGCTTTGGTTTCTCCTCACCCTTTCATTTGCTTGAGTAATCTTTAAGTGTCGGGCAATCAGTTCTCACATATCCTGGTTTCCTGCATTCATAACAAACAATAT
>NW_021335525.1:0-327 GCF_001605985.2 Dendrobium catenatum
TGGCCGATGTCAATCATCCAGAACATCATCCCGGCCGATTCTGTGATCGGCCCGACCGATGTGATTGAATCAATCAACCTTAATTACTTTTCATAATTGTTATATTAATTTAGGGTTAATTGTGTTTCATTATCCAGGCCAATATAGAGATTGTCCTAGCTGAGAATTTAAAATAAGGAATACCTAAATTGATCATGGCATCTGATTCTTTCTAATTTGAGCCTATCGTCCAGGATGATTTGCTTAATGATGACTGCTTAACCAGGATGCCCTAATTAGGGTGTCTGTTTTTAGTTGAATCGTCCTGGCCGATATGAAAATCATCCA
>NW_021335526.1:0-706 GCF_001605985.2 Dendrobium catenatum
GGACGAACCTGGAGCAAAAACTGATATTACACCATAGTAGGTGACGGAGGTCAGAAGGACCATAGTCGGCAGGAGACCGGGGTCAGAAAAACCGTTGTTTGTTGATGGAGGTCGGAAGGACCATAGTAGACGATGGAGATCAGCAGGATCGTTGTCGACAGGAGACCAGGGTTAGAAAGATAGTTGTCTGTTGATGGCGGTCAGAAGGACCATAATAGATGATATAGGTCAAAAGGACCGTTGTTGACAGGAGACCAGGGTCAGAAAGACCGTTGTATGTTGATGGAGGCGGAAGAACTATAATAGGCGACGGAGGTCAGAAGGATCGTAGTCGACAGGAGACCGGGGTCAGAAAAACCGTTGTCTATTGATGGAGATCGGAAGGACCATAATAGGCGATGAAGGTCAAAAGGACCGTAGTTGACAGGAGACAAGGGTCAGAAAGAACGTTGTATTAGTGCAGTACTATGGTAAAACTCTAGGCATCAGGTGATGGCCTAATAGGAGTTCAGGTCTCACGTGATGGTCTGGTAAAAGTTCGGGCCTCATGTGGTGGTCCGGCAAAGTCCGGGCCTCAAGTGGTGTCCTGGTCGAGCATAAGGCCCCAAGTGACGGTTCAGTGGAAGTTCGAGCCATAGGCGGTGGCCTGGTAAAGCACAAGGCCTCAAGCGGTAGACCTGTCAATATTGGACCCGACCCGAAAACC
>NW_021335527.1:0-1460 GCF_001605985.2 Dendrobium catenatum
ACTTGAGATGGAAAAGCTTCCACTTATAATAACACAACCCCATCTCATAGCCAATTTTGACTAAGGTTAATAAAGGTTCCAATAAACTTTATGCCAAGGGCATTTCAATCTATATCCATTGCATTCCTTCAAACTAGCTATAACATTAAGTACAAGACTCTACTAATCAAGCTTTATTCATTCATGTTCAAGATGCAAGTATATGTAGCAGGATTATTGAGACATTATTTGTAAAAGATCTAAACTTCACACTAAGTTTGATCAACCACCATGGGGGCGACACAATCACACAATTTTTTTAAAAAATAAATGTGTCGTTTAAAATTGGTATCTATCTATACAATAACTTTAAAACAAATTCACCATTTTTTTTCTCTTTCAACAAATCCACCAATCAACATAATAAATCTGCGAATGCTAGTGTTTAGTAAACATGAAGCAAATAGAATGACATGACATAATATTCACACTTCATAATAGCAAGCATGTTTGCAATTTTTCAAGGTTAAAAAACGTATGGAAAACGTTGCATAGATATTGTTCATAGATAATAGAAAAAGAAGTGGGTGGAGGGATACGAGGAGGAAGAAACAAGGAAGAAGAGGAAGGGGAAAGGTGCAGAAATTTCACCTTGCGAGCAAAGAAGAGTGAGGGCTCGACTTCGGCAAGCTCCATGTCGTGAGAGGTAGAGAGAAGCGGCGGTGTCAGGCATGGCTAGGGCTGGAGGTCGGCGAACGCAAGAGAGAGAGAAGTGTGAGGAGAGCTGGTGTCTGGGACGGAACGAACAGAGATAGAGAGAGAGCGGGAGGTTTCCGGCGTGGCTTCCAGAGAGAGGAGACGAGGGCGGGGTTTCAGCCCAGTGTTGTGCTAACCAACCAGAGGAGAGAGAGAGGTCGCGTGAGATAGAGCTTTCCGTCCGTGCGAACTAAAGGAAGGAGCTGGAGAGGCGTGCGAATGCTAGAGACGGAAGAGCAGGGGCTTGGGGCGTGTTCGGATTCTGTCTAGGCGGCTTCTCATGCGAGAGGGGCTTGGGGCGTGTTCGACTTATGCTTGGGCGGCTTCTCACGCGAGCAAGAGAAAGGAAGGGCACGCTTCTCACCCTAAACTTAGTGAGCGCTTTTTGAACCCACCCCAGCCGAATGGGGTCTTATTGCATAAGAGATAAGGGATAGAGAGTTGTTCGAGGTCCTTCCTGCATAAGTCAGAGCAAAATCCCCCAAATCTCCTTCCCTGGTTTCTCTAACTCATTCAGACTTCTTCTGCCTAGCAAATCCCGCTAAAAGCAGCCCACCTTCATTCCATAATCATCATATCACGCGATTGACTCCCTGGCCAACAGCAGGCTTCGAATTTTAAAATCCAAGTCGTCAATGCAATTGCCAGATTTAGGAAATAATATGAATTAAACCAAAAGCCAATTGTAGCTTATTTGAATTAAATGAGCTAATTTGACTCAATTT
>NW_021335528.1:0-208 GCF_001605985.2 Dendrobium catenatum
TTGCGATCGGACAGGGAGGGAAAGTTGGGGGGAGCTGAGGTTCGGCTCAGGTAAAGTCTTCAACTTCTCTCTCTCTCTCTCTCTCTCTCTCGGCTTATACCAGAGATCGGCACAGGCAGAGAGGAAGGAGGAGGTCGGGTTTGGCTCAGAAGAGACGGAAGAGAGGGGAGCTCGATCGGAGAGGGAGGTTCGGCTTCTGGATCGGAAC
>NW_021335529.1:0-532 GCF_001605985.2 Dendrobium catenatum
AAATTCCACCAACAAAAAATGGCATGCCCGGTGGGACTAAATTTCTCTTCCCATCTTTAATAGTGGCAGAATTTCGTTTCATCGGTATTTTTAACTATCATTTTTTCCGTTGGTCCCTCTACCCATTTCTTCCTTGGATGAGTGTGGACAACATCTAAGATAAAGTAAATATTAAAAGAGAGGTTGTACCTCCAAAACTGGTTTTATCTAGATTTTTGTTCTGATCTTGACCTTCTGCTCTGGCCCAGCCTGTGAGGCGACAGTGTCAAATCAGATCCTTGGATATCCTTTTCAACCTTATGGATTTATGGTCAATAAATTTCGCATTCAACATATAAATCCTTAAAATTGAAAAGGATTCAAAAACCTTCGATTTTGGACATCTCGAAGTACCTTAGTCTTAACCCCCTCACTTCCCCTTTGACCTCCAGGGGTGGGGAGGGTTAGACTATTCCTTCTACCTGGGTTCTCTCATAATTCCATAAGCCTTCGGGGAAGGGGAAACTCTGTCCGTTGTGTTTTGGAGTCTGTG
>NW_021335530.1:0-213 GCF_001605985.2 Dendrobium catenatum
TCCTGTGGGATCATTAAAATTCTTCTACTTTAATTAAATTTTAAAAAAAATTAAGCTCATATAGAAACTCTAATGTTTTAAGAAGTAAGTTTGGGACCGCCAGGAGTTCTCATATGTATAATTAATGCATCTTCTTTCCTTTTGTTAGGCATCTCCCCGCCTGATGGTTTTGGCAGACCACCTGGCCTATGAGGGTGTAGATCTGTCAAGGGG
>NW_021335531.1:0-2119 GCF_001605985.2 Dendrobium catenatum
ATATCACATAATTCATCACTCATAAAGTCAAAGACAGATTCATTGAAAGAACTCATGATGGAGCTATCAGGGGCATATTCTGACTTTATCAAGGTGAAAAGGGATGAGAATGATATTTCGACCTTTGTGACAGGGTTGAAGAGGTGAGGTTGAAGATCTATTTTGTCAAGGGTCACAAGCCATCCATCCTTGGAGCCAAAATAGCGGCGGCCATAGGTGTGGCAACCGATGGCGAAGAAGCGACGATGGAAGCTAAGGACAGCTTCTTATCTTTCTATGATAAGTTCATAGCAGGTGAGTGTCTCAAAGGCCTCTCTGACATCATTGGAAAGGAGCAACCATGGGGAGGGACGAGATTGAAATCCAAGGAGTGCATAATTGTCAAGGGTGAAACTCCATGAGGTGCAGACAGCCGATAATCGAACTAAGTCTACAATGGATAAGTGTGATGAGATAGAACAGAGGAGATCTATGGGGAGATCAGACCATGCCATAATATTATTCTTTTTACGGTGGCCAATGGAGGAAAGGAGTTGTGGTTTTTTGCAACACTACCACGCTCAGACAAACATTAAAAAGAGTTGGAATCAAATATGCAATCTTTATTAGAGATATAAATATATGGAATAGAATAAGCATTTGTACAAATATTCAGGTGCATTAATTTTTTTCTCATTTGTGGCTAACGAAATTGGCCAACTAGCATTATTTATTAAAAGAATAGGGTGCAAAATTAATGTCATAAAAAATTAAATTTATTATTTAAATTTTATATTTATTTTAAAATTAAACAATATCTTTTATTGCATGCATTTTATTAAGATATCGAATAAGACTATTTCTGTCAAAATTTGGCATTGTTTTAAAAGGTCTCGAAATGATTATTCTTAAATATATAAATGAGTTAAAGAAGAGAAAATATATATTATATGTGTTACTGCAGACAAAGATATTTATTTGCATTAGTTATATTATTTCATTTTGCAAAATGAATTTGGTGTCTTAATGGCTCTTTCATTAGGTTGGAAATAGTTTATTTATAATAATATTATAAAATACAAAAAATTTTGATCAATTTAGTTATATATATCATGTACATGAAAATCCCTTATTTTAGCAATATGGAAACCATTCATTTATTCTTATTAAAAGAGATCCCATTGATGGAAGGAATACTGAAATAAAAAAAAGGGTAAGCAGTTCATCATGGCCAATTAATTAATAGACAAAATATTAAAGTAAACAAATGCATGTATGGTGCATTCATTTGCCTTTCTTAGAAAGTAATCAAATAGATTTGAAAAGAAATCTCTTTTGTCTTTTCTACCCTTCTCCTTCCTCTCTTCTAGCCATTAGAGTTTAGATAAAGCTTCTTCTCTATTAGGGTCTCTCTTAGTCTTAGGGATGAAGATGGAGGAGGCTTTCTTGATTGGTCTGTTGGATGCTTTATAAAAATCCCAAGAGGATCTAGCACAGGGGGGGGGGCAAACTTATAAGTAATTGTTGGTGTTGCCTCAATAACGACCAAAAAATAGAGACAAAAAGAAAATGGTCTCTAAAGATGATTAATAATTCAATTTATACAAAATGTATTTTGAAGTTGTGTTGAATTTGGTTTGACCCCTATTTGTTCAGATCATTGATCGTCGTATGCTTTGTCGATATGTCGGGGGTCCAAGGGGGTAGCGCCCTCTGGCTTGGTTCGACCTACCCAATAAGGTTGCTAGGTCAAGGGGAAGCACCTTTGCGAGCCAATTGCCTAAAGACCATAGTATTTTAAAACTTTTAGGGGGTGCAACTGCCTAAAGAGCAAACTATTTTTTGGGTTCATCATTCCCAAACAATAAAATCTCTACACAATGTATTTAATTATGTTGGGGCAATTACCTAAAGGTCATATTATTTTAAAATTTTAGGTGGGGCAGTTGCCTTAAAAACCCTTGTAATAAAGACTAAAAAATAGATGGAAAGGAAAAAATTACCGTAAAAAATATATAATAAACAATTTTTAAATTTTTTTTGGAGGGGGTGGGGGGGGGTTGAACTTAAGGGAGATCCACCCTTCATTAAGCAGGTTAATGGCGTCCATGGAGAACTAATTCAATGACATTGAGATCCT
>NW_021335532.1:0-1454 GCF_001605985.2 Dendrobium catenatum
CATCGGAAGTAAGAGAGACCACCAACGGCCATGGCGTAGGAGGAAATCCAAACCCGGTCCGGGGGAGGAGGAATCCGGAGGTGGAGGTCCTTGAGGGGGAAGACGATATGCCTCCTCTAGAACCGCTTTCTAGAGAGGAGATGAGTCTGGGTTACGATCGAAGAGGTGCTGATTTTGACAGTAGAAGAGAGGAATTCCAGCGTCGAGGTGCTGAATTTCAGCGTCGAGGTGCGGAATTTGAAGGCAGGAGAGGGGAATATGAGGGAAGTGCATATTTTGGCAGTAGAAGAGAGGAATTCCAGCGTCGAGGTGCTGAATTTCAGCGTCGAGGTGCTGAATATCACATGCATAGTCAGAAAAGATTATCAAACTTCTCTAACCGTGAAGATCCTTATCAACATCCTTAGGTTGTATCATCCAAAGGAACTTGTAGAAATAGAGGTATAGAGGAGACGTAACCCTAGGCTGACATATGAGATTTGTACTCCACAAATAAAGGAAGAGAGAAGCCTAATGGAAACTCTAAATCCAAAGGATTTGGAGTCTTCTAGATCGTAGAAGAAAATCAGGATTAAGACTTACAATATGATCACACCAATGATCATAAGGCCACAATGTTGGACTACATCTTGTCTGGTCAGAAATGCGAATAACCCACTAGTCACATGTGTAAGTGAGAGATTAGTCAAACTCAAATGGAGAAGAGATAGACATACCTTGAAGTTGGCTAAATGAAGAGAAGGTATGTTTGTAAAGTGTATGTGTCTAAATCACCTATCTTTAAAGAGAGTCTAAAACTACATCAAACTCAAAAGGTCATGACAAGATATGCATCAGCAAGGCTAGAAGCTAAGCTAGGATTCGAATTATAACCCAGGTATAATCAATCATAGAGTATCACAAAGCAATCAATATAAAATTATTGTAAAGAAATAAAAGATGAACAGATAAGAGAATGTAAATCATTAATCACATATCCTCCTAAGGTTGGCTACCATAAGATATCCTGCAAAATATATGTTAATACAACAACACGAACATCAAGCCTTTGTCCCACTATGTGGGGTCGGCTACATGAATCCTTTTTCTCCATTGTGCCCTATTAAAAGTCAAATTCTCAAATAAATCTAATAAAGAAAGATCATTTCTAATATTTTTTAACCAAGTCTTTTTAAGTCTGAGAAGAAAAAAAAAACATCATATCATGGCCAGATAGGCAAACATGTTTTATTACAAATATTGCATCATGCTAGAAACTAGATAAGTCTAGTTTGTGAATGCAATTAGAATAAAGCAAGCACATAGCATGGCTAGGTGTATATAGGTGCACAGTCAATGATCGTGAAATGCATAAGCAGGTCCCAACCACATGTGGGCTCCGAAAATTTGGCCCCGGCCTCCCCGCTCGCTCTTCTTATTTCGGCGAGGGAGTTTTAACGAACTAAGTTCTGGGG
>NW_021335533.1:0-312 GCF_001605985.2 Dendrobium catenatum
ACACATAGACTCAAACCTTAGACCTCTTAGTTGGAAGTCTTAGCTCTCAACCAATAGGCCAAGGAGAGTTGTGTCTGCTTATCATCTTTCAAAACCTCTATTAATTGATTTTGTTCTTTAGCAATTATATGCAAACTTTATCTATATGTGTGAAGTACCCCACCGGGGTTAGCCGAGTTGGTGGGCAAATGTGAATGGAAACTCCCAACTCATATTCGATTTCTCTCTCATGCGGCACGATCTCTTAAATGGGAAAAAAATAACTGTGGCCCTAGCTACACCTGTAGGGTTGGTTGCTGGTAAGCCCGCTCA
>NW_021335534.1:0-281 GCF_001605985.2 Dendrobium catenatum
ATTTGGACCAATTTGAGCTCGGATTGGGTCGAATTTGGTGTCGTTGGGTTCGTATTTCCGAGACTTTCAGTTCGACTGTAAGTTTGCTTAAATTGGAGTTCAGATGGTCCCGGATTTAATTTTTGAAGGTTTTAACTTGAATTTGCTTCGAGGTTCGTGCCCGATCAATATAACTTTTTGATGATATATCACGTCTTATGTAATATTTTTCAATATTTTTAAAAACACACTAATTTTATTTTCTTAAAAAAAAATAGAAATAGATTGTCAAACAGGCATAG
>NW_021335535.1:0-275 GCF_001605985.2 Dendrobium catenatum
CCTAAAAATACTCAATTCAGCCGTCAAATATCATACTATACGATCGCAAGATCCTCCAATACAATGTGCAGAAATTGACCTGTTAGTACTGTACGATGTCCTGTACGATGTGCTGTACGATCCAGTTCGTATAGTACGATCTAGTTCATCCAGTACGATCCAAATGACAAATTTCAGCCGTTTTGATTGAATAATCTCAGGATTAACTTAGGCAATATTTTAAACATCGTACAGTACCATTATGATCGTACAGTACGATTATACAACCTTTCAAA
>NW_021335536.1:0-259 GCF_001605985.2 Dendrobium catenatum
TTGTAATTGATATCAAATAGCCTACCGTATACCATCCTCATTTTGAATATCTTTCATTATATTCAGAGCAGCATTTGTAGTATATTTGCAGTTATTGTAAATTGCTCTTTGGCATAAATCATACAACGCCAAAATAAAACTAATAAGCAAACCCAACTACATAAACAAGGGAGCAGATATTTCAAGAAAGGTCAACTCATTTCAATTTTTTAGTTTTGACTCGTACTTCCTGAGATTTTAGTAAACATCATATTTTACC
>NW_021335537.1:0-453 GCF_001605985.2 Dendrobium catenatum
GTTTTCCTAGAGTTTATGTTCAAAGCATATTTCTCTATCATCACCTTGTACTCTATAAGGCTTGAGCGGAAATTCATGATTAAACATTACATACAACTGCAGTTCAAGCAATCAATAAACATTCGTACCACGACAAAAATGATGAGGAGCAACATAAGGGTTGCACATAATAATTAGGCCTGAGTGAAACGCCAGAATTCATAAATAAGAACTAGCAAGTTACTTGGCCAATCTTCAGAGGACCTTAAAAACAAAATGAAGAGGAAGAAGTGAAGAACCTAAAAGTTTAACAGTTGAAACAAAGGCTTAAACAATGATGTAGGACTATGTATGCTTTCAATGATTGATAAGAGAATTTGCACGCTTTCAAGTAAGAGCAATAAGAATTCAAACGTTTAGCCACTTAACGAACACAAAAAACAAGAGAGGGGTGCATTAGCTTAGGCCAAGTCA
>NW_021335538.1:0-314 GCF_001605985.2 Dendrobium catenatum
AAGTTGCCCCCCCAGTCGGGAATCACGTTCCCACAGATGGCGCCAAACTGTTGCGTCCAAGAGTATTCGCGGCGGTAGAAAAATATCATATTTATCATCTTAGCGTTGTACGAAAATCCGGCACGCAATCAGATAAGGAGAGAGGGTCTAGCATTTATGAGACACCAAGATTTTTACGTGGAAAACCCCTGAGAAATGGGGAAAAAACCATGGGGCCTAGCCTAGTTTGAACGAATCCACTAATATTTGCAATTGATTATAAATGAGGCCCTTCCTTGGAGGAAGGCCTTAGGTTGATGCACATCTTATAGAGT
>NW_021335539.1:0-380 GCF_001605985.2 Dendrobium catenatum
AAAAGCAACTATCATGATTAGGATGAAAGCCACAACTGAGTGTTTAGTCGTGTCGGCAACTACTATCAGTGGGAATTGGGATGAGGGGCCTTCACTTTAGATTCTCTAGAGATTTTCAGCAAGAACAAGCCTGGGTGAAATTAGATTTTGTTCAGAGATTTTTATTGGCCTTTAACCATTTGCCTTGCGAACTTACGTGATATTACAATAAGATCACGTAGGAGAAGGGTGATTTAAGTGAATTAAGCAAATCTACAGGTCTTTGGAGCTTGCTGGCTGTGATAACATTAAAGGGGTTACGCATTCTCTTTTTATTGCTGAATTTATTCTATGATCCCCACTACTACAACAACAACATCAAGCCTTTATCCCACTACGTG
>NW_021335540.1:0-330 GCF_001605985.2 Dendrobium catenatum
CTAAGAGGTTAGTACAGTATGTTATATTCTGAATAGGGTGAATATTATATCAAACTTAAACAAAACACCCTATGAGTTACTAAAGGGAAGAACACCAAATTTGTCACATTTATATGTTTTTGGATGTAAGGTGTTCATACATAATAATAGAAAATCTACCTTAGGAAGATTTGATCCAAAATTAGATGAAACAATTTTTATAGGATACTCAAGTGTTCGAAAATCTTATAGAGTATTCAATAAAAGAACTTTAGTAATTGAGGAGACCACTCATGTTATATTTGATAAATCTAGAATTTTGGAAGAACCAATTATTGAAGAGGATGAGAT
>NW_021335541.1:0-201 GCF_001605985.2 Dendrobium catenatum
ATCTTCTTCCCTCCCATTAGCCTGCTTATAAAGAGTGCAAAGTCCTACGACTATTTTGTCCTATGGGATAGTGTGATCATACCCTTCTTATTCTGTCTCTGTTGAGTGGTGTCCTTTTAGAGGCCACAATTTTTTTATTAAATTTAAAAAGAGTTAGGGCTACTTCATTTCTAATAATTCATTTCACAACTATATAGGTAA
>NW_021335542.1:0-293 GCF_001605985.2 Dendrobium catenatum
AAAATTATTTTATAAGCCTGTTTTTAAAAAAATTTCAGGCATACTTGATTGGAAGTTGTTAACTAGCATGCATTGCATTAGATACAAACTTAAAGAGTCAAAATTTTAATTGCGTCAGTTTAGCATTTTAATACCCAACATAAGTTGAAGGGGCCAATTAGGAAAATCTCTAGATGTCGGCCCCAACTCTCCAAAACCTTAATTACAACGTCCCTACCACTCTTTCATAAAAGATCAGACTCATCACTTTTAAATTGACTAGGTGGTTAGCTGGCTCCCCAATCCAGGCCGGG
>NW_021335543.1:0-302 GCF_001605985.2 Dendrobium catenatum
TTAAGTTTAATTATGATGATTTATAGTTGCATGAAAATTGGATTACTGTATATGAGTTTTGAGTAATGAAAGTTGGATGTTTTTTAGATGGTGTTCATTATTTCAAATTTTATGGTTAGCTGTGGTTTATTCTGCATTTTAGTTGAGTAAAAATTTAGGTTTATGGATTTAATCCTTTTATTAAATCTCGAGGCATTACACTTTATTGATTGAAAAATAATCTAAACTAGCCATGCACTTTTGGCTATGTTCATCCTTAGTGTATGCATGCCCTTTTGACTAAGTTTTTTTTTTTTTTTTTT
>NW_021335544.1:0-367 GCF_001605985.2 Dendrobium catenatum
GGAGCAATGAGGATAGGGATTTAGCCCAACTGAATGATAAATGTTTAAATTACTTTTTCTATGCATTGAAGTCTGAGGACTATATGAGAGTGTCTACCTGTGCCATTGGTAAGGAGATTTGGGATAGACTGTACATTACATACGAAGGAACAAGTGAAGTAAAATAGTCTAGGCTTAACATTTTACTACATGATTATGAACTCTTCCGCATGAAACCTAGCGAAACAATATCTTACATGTACAATAGGTTCACCCAAATTGTGACATCCTTGTATGCAGTAGGTAGAGATATTTCAAATTCTGAGAAAGTAAATTAAATTCTTAGATTTTAAATTTGGATAAAGGCTATTCCGGTGGCTGTTTATCT
>NW_021335545.1:0-251 GCF_001605985.2 Dendrobium catenatum
ACGATACACGTGGCAGAGATTTAAAACATTTTAACTTTGATCGGTACGATCAATTATTGTGCATCGTCCTAGACGATACACCTAATTGGCCCGGACGATCTGCTTTTTCAACGGTCATCCGGATTGCCTTCTCGGGACTATTGCCTGTGTCTAATCGTCCTGGCCGATATCTTATCGGCCCGAACGATCGGACCGCCTTTTTGATTAATCGGCATGTACGCAATTATTGAGTCATATCGGCCTGGACGATT
>NW_021335546.1:0-328 GCF_001605985.2 Dendrobium catenatum
AAAAATACTATGTTTTATTTTAATATAATTTTATTTTATAACATTTTTAAAATTATTATTATTTATTTAAAGGCATATACAAACAAATTTAATAAGAATATATAGCTGCTACGTAACACAGTTTGATTTGTTTCTAGCAGTTCGTTATTTATGTTATATAAACACTACAACAACAACGACAACAACAGCAGGCCTTTGTCCCACTACGTGGGGTTGGCAACTTGAATCCTTTTTTGCCATTGTGTCATGTTAAAAGTCAAATTCTCATTTAAATTTAATAAAAAAGATCATTTCTAATATTTTCTAACCAAGTCTTTTTAGGTCTACC
>NW_021335547.1:0-212 GCF_001605985.2 Dendrobium catenatum
CAGCAGCATTTATTAGAGAAGTGGTGCGATTACACGAATTCCTTGCTTCCATTGTGTCAGATAGAGATAAGAGTTTTCCTTAGTCAGTTCTGGAAGGAACTCTTTCGAATGCAGGGCACTATTCTCAAAAGGAGTATAGCCTATCATCCACAGACAGACGGACAGACAGAGGTGATAAATCAGAGCTTGGAAACCTATTTGAGGTGTTTCGC
>NW_021335548.1:0-212 GCF_001605985.2 Dendrobium catenatum
TATCCTGAATTTCATAAGGATGAAATTGAGAAGTTGGTCACTAGGATGCTGGAAGCATGGATTATCAAGCCCATTATGAGTCCTTTTTCCAACCCAGTGTTACTGGTTAAGAAAAAGGTTAGGAGTTGGAGATTTTGCGTGGACTATAGGGCGGTGAATAAGGAAATTGTGTCAGACAAGTTTCTCATTCTAGTGATAGATGAGCTATTGTA
>NW_021335549.1:0-643 GCF_001605985.2 Dendrobium catenatum
TGCTTGCAATTACTTATTTAGCAAAAATAAATATGGTAATTAAAAATTAAATAAAATTAAGATCATAATAAAATCCTAGATGATAGTTTGACTGAATAATGCATAATAATTCATAATTTGTAAAGCTCAATAATTACTAATATATATCATTTAAGTTATTGACTTGACTTGAACTCTAGAAACTATATACTCATGCACTGACTATTGAGATAAAGAATGGTTAATTAAGTTTAGGGAAAGAAGTGGGTAGTTTAAATTACAAAGATCATAGTAAACTAATTATGGAATTAGTTCTCTTACTAAATCCTAACATAGACTCAATTAGGGTTATTTGAGGATGAAAGCAAAATGGATATTCAAAATTATTAATTATGTACTCCACAAGTATGAAAAAGTAAGAATATGAAAAATAAAATAAAAATTTTGAAAAAGGAAAATGATAAGTACATTCAAAAATTGTTATTAGTTAAAGCTCAAGTCAAAAAGCAGCCTAATACTTTAAATAAAATAGGACAAGGCGAGTGAATTGATATATATGATAGTGCACTAGTAAACTTTTAATTTAACTACAATAACTACTAACCCCTAAGTAATATATTATTCAATTATAAAATTAAAAGTTAATTTTACAAATACACTTGTA
>NW_021335550.1:0-302 GCF_001605985.2 Dendrobium catenatum
GGTTTATGTAGTTTTTTTATCATGGATATACTAAGAACTCACATGGAGTGGTGAGGCCATATGAGAATACATAAGTGATGCTTTTAGGTAAATCAAAATAATATATATTTAACATTCATTTAAAAGTTATAATAGATTAAATTTTTATGAATTTATTAAGTTTAGTATTATATTTTTTCTAAATTTATTAAACTAATTTATTTAACTTTATAAATATAAAAAATGTGAACATGATTGTATAAGAAAATCGTGACTAGCTTAGTACAACAACAACAAAAACAACATCAAGCCTTTATCCCACT
>NW_021335551.1:0-222 GCF_001605985.2 Dendrobium catenatum
TCTTGGACTAGAGTTCAGAGTCCAATCTGTGATAGGTACTTTTGTACTTTTTGATTTTTGTACAATCATGGCTCTTTCTGCTTTATTTTTTTCTGTCAGCCATGTACTGTATTTGTAGATGATTGTTTTGAGGAAAAGAAAGAAAAAATATAGATGATTTGTTCCGCTGCATTTGATATTTTTAGTAGCTCTGGTCTGTTTTGTATGATATTTGGAAGATTC
>NW_021335552.1:0-241 GCF_001605985.2 Dendrobium catenatum
TTCTACCCAACCACCAACTGACGATGGACTTCTGCCAGGCTGTCAATTGAAGCCGGATTTATGCCTAACCACTAAACGTCGCTAAATTTTCGATCTATGTCCCAGCCAACTACGGTTCTTCAGACCTTCGTTGCTAGACAACAGTTTTTCTGACAACTAGCGCCCACCGACTACGGTCCTCTTTACCTCTGTCGCCAAACAACGGTCTTTTTAACTAATGTTGCCCGCCGACTACAATCCC
>NW_021335553.1:0-234 GCF_001605985.2 Dendrobium catenatum
GGTGGTTATTATTACTACGGCTGCTGCTTTACCAGTGGTTTTGCTGCCTAGGTTTTTTTCAAGCTGGGTGGTTTTCTACACTTCCTCTCTTCTTCTTTAAATGGTGATTCTCTGTTTTAGCCTTTGATTCTATTTGTTGTAGATTAATGGTTTATGATTTTGATGATAGCAAACATTCCTTATTTCTCTATGATTGTCTTATATGCTAACGTTTCAGGTCCACACAATCAGACT
>NW_021335554.1:0-225 GCF_001605985.2 Dendrobium catenatum
CTTTGCTGTAAATTAAATTTCTTTAAATTGTAATTTAGGTTAATTTCTTTAAATTGTAATTTAGGTTAATTTTATTCTCAAAGCTAACACTGCAGTACTGAATGACCCGAAGTCATTCGACCATTTCTCTTATAGAGAAACTATGCAGACTCTTCCCTCTTGCCAAATCAAAGGCATTACATCCACAAAGAACCTCAAGGAGTGAAGAAGGTGCTGATACAGTCA
>NW_021335555.1:0-218 GCF_001605985.2 Dendrobium catenatum
AGACTGACTCAACCCTACCCACTTCTGTATTTGCATCTTCGATTCCTGAAATGTTAGAAAAAATAGGCAGTCCAAGATAATCAGTAGGGTTTCTCCTATTTCTCCCCCTTTTGACATATCAAAAAGAAAATATGCAAAGATAAGAAAGAAAAATAATATCTCCTACATTTTTTTAATTTTTATTCAAAGCAGGAGTATGATATAGCATTCCATGTGAT
>NW_021335556.1:0-289 GCF_001605985.2 Dendrobium catenatum
TTAGCAACGGTCGGTGGTTGGGAAGAATCCGACATCGACCAACGAACGGGCAGACTTCCAATAATGATCGGTGGTCGGGAAGAACGTCAATGGTGATCAGGGGCAAGAGAACTCCCAAGTTTTCTCTTCTCTTCCTCCCCCCTTCATGTGAATAATGGGGGACTATTCATAGTTTTTTTAGAGTAACATTGCTTGTAAATATGGAGAAGATTGAGGGCATACGAGTGTTCCATCAGATAGCTGATAGTGATTCTGATGTGAATCAATCATGCGATGAATTGAGAATTGC
>NW_021335557.1:0-301 GCF_001605985.2 Dendrobium catenatum
TATTTTAATTTGAGTTAAATAAATTAAAAAAAATTAAGATTAATGAAAACAATATCTGTAATTATGAACAGTTTATATCAAAATGAACATAAATTTCACTCCATTTGTTTTGAAATTAATTTTCTAGTGTATATAAATTTTTTTTTTATTTTATTAATCTTAAATGAAGTGAATAAATTTTAAGTCAGTCAAAGAAATAAAAAATAAAAATAAAAATAAAAACTTCCTCTGCGCAAACTGATGCCAGACGTCGAAACGCTTTAATTCTTGGTCCAGCAGCCTATTTTCGATCCAAGAGTCC
>NW_021335558.1:0-462 GCF_001605985.2 Dendrobium catenatum
CATTGAATGATAAGTGACAATCATAATCATTCAAGTGGAGATCAAGTGAACAAATGCAAGAGATATCATCTTGAACATAAATTTCATGTGGAGTTTGAAATATTTGAACAAACAACTCTCTTGTAACATGCCTATAAAAATGAAAGGATAAATAAATGACAATCATCTCCATTCAAATACAAAAAAAGGATGTTATGAAAGGCATGACTTGATCAAAGTCACTACATGAGAATCCTAAAAGCATAATGTAGCTTGTAATATTGGGCATAATTCACTCATAAGTGACAATCAATTGGTCAAAAATGAGGCATGTCATGAAAATAAGCCATATATCTCAATCATGTTCTTAAGTGATTGAAACCAATTGAATAAGTGGCACAATCATAACTGAGATGTGAAAAACATAAGATTATGATTTTCAATCAATCAAATTGCAAGTGATAATAAGTATCTCTTATGTCC
>NW_021335559.1:0-258 GCF_001605985.2 Dendrobium catenatum
ATTTCAAATGATGAAAATAATTTCCTAAATTATTTGAACTCTTTAGGTAAGCATTATGGTGGCATTGACTCCTCATTCATGGACACAAACAAGGGTGGCCGGCGGTGGAGGAGCTAATGGGGGAAGGTGGCCGGCGGCCAAGGGGAAAAATTTTGTTGGAGCTTGGTATGGAGGTTTGGCCGAGGGGTTGAGAGGGGAGGAGGAAAGATTTTACGGGGAGCAGATACAACAACAACAACAACATCAAGCCTTTATCCC
>NW_021335560.1:0-228 GCF_001605985.2 Dendrobium catenatum
AGGTTCAACAGATTTAAAATGTCATTTTGAGTCTACTATATGTGGTCCCAGGGTCTGGAGAGATCAATTCAGTCAAATCACCTGTTTGGACCTTTAAGGGACCTCTTAGGTCAACCCTGTTGACTTGGTCAACCAGGTTGACCCAGATGTTGGGAATGGGTTCAACAGGTTTGGTGTGATATTTGAAAATTGCTGGAAGTGGTTCCAAACAATTTGGAGTTCATTTGG
>NW_021335561.1:0-427 GCF_001605985.2 Dendrobium catenatum
GTCCCGGACGATCCGACTTCGTCCGGACGAACCTGGTGCAAAAACTGATATTACATTCTCCATCTTTATCCCTATAAATTTTCTATAGATTAAAAGATTTGAATTCAAGTAGATTTTGATTTGAAATCATATATTTTAATTACAACTTTAGTTTAGAGATAAGTCGAAAGTATTTGATTTTGGTTGGTAAAAAAACTCTGTTAATTATTAAAAGAGTTAGATTAATCTTAAAAATTAAATTTATTTATCTTTGATATTAAGATAAGTTGTGACTTTAATTATTGATCTAATTACTGCTAAATATTCAAATATTTAAGGATGTCCAAAACTAATATTTGTTAAGGGTTTGATGAATATTAATAACTTTAGTTTTATCATATTAGTGAAATAATATATCAAATTATAAATTTCATCCTTTTGAAATAGT
>NW_021335562.1:0-209 GCF_001605985.2 Dendrobium catenatum
GACAAGAAACTCTAGACGAAGAACAAGCAGAGCAATCGTTTATGCAACCCTTGTGAATCCCCTCACAAGCTCCCCCTCACAAGATCCTCTCTCTCTCCCTCTCTCTCTTTCTCTCCTCAAGGCCTTCTCAGGTCAAGGCAGCAGCCAAAGGTCTTCCAAAATGTTGAATGAAAGCTCTTAAATAGAAGAGCTTCAAAGGAGATCATTAA
>NW_021335563.1:0-991 GCF_001605985.2 Dendrobium catenatum
CATTGATAAGATACACATTATTATGAGAAGAAAAAGAACCCGTTTGTTTTTGAAGAAAGTTACTCATAATTTATGAAAAAGCCTAGCATAAAAAAATGTTTTTAGTTCTGCATTACATTATTCAGTGCAATCTAGTATTGCAGGTCATTTGAAAAAGTTTTACAGACAGAGTACGGTGCAAAATAAGAAAATAACACTGAAATACAAAAAAAAAAGAGTGAAGGATACCTTGCTCCATTGCTGCAAAAGGCATTCTTTTTTATGGCCAAATGATATGTAACTTACTCCTCCGCTTGAAGAACCTTCTACAAAATACAAGGTGCATTAATTTTTATTTTATTTTATTATTTATTTATTTTTATACAAGGTGCATTAGTATTTTTCATTCAAGGAAGCTTGCTATTAATTAAAATTTTTCAAAATTACAGGAACAATGCAATAGGAGAAATTTACACTAATAAAATGGAAGAAGCAAGTCAGATAACCAAATACAAGTGGCTGGAAGAATAAATATAGAAGTAGTCCCCGGTTTCATGTTAATTTAGGATCAATAAGATCTACATATGGTGACAGTATTAAAATTTATACTAGGCCTTGCTGCTGAACGATAAATGAAAATTGTATATAATTGCATATTCAAGTTTCTACTACCCTCAGATTGGGCCATCATCCTGAAATCAATATGGAGTGAACAATAGAAACACAGCAATACATTTACAGCTATGATGCACTGACATAATAGTGAAAAGTAGCGTGTCAAATATGTGCAGGAGACATTAATGTGCCTAACACATGCTCGAAACATGTTGGACATCTTATCTACGCACTCAATTATAAGAAACAAAAAATTAATGGACATGCATCTCTGACATACATGCCTCGAATAATAACTTTTTAAAAATATGAGTCAAGCCATATATTTTCTTAATTTTAAAATATATTACTTACATAACTTAATAGCTGTCATTTTATTTTTATTATTTTGTTCTAT
>NW_021335564.1:0-4838 GCF_001605985.2 Dendrobium catenatum
ACCTATTTTCGCTTAGATCTCTCAAACCACTCGACGAAACGTCATGAAATTTTAAACACAGGTAGTAAACATGAAGATCATCAATTAGGGATGCTTGGATTGACCCAAAAAGCACTTTCTGAAACGCTATTTAACCCTAAGTGTTCTAAACTAGGGTTTGCGATATACCTCAATCCACTCAGTGGATTCGGACGATCTTGCGCTCGTTGGACTCGTGGGAGACGCAGGAACGTTTCTCCAGTTGACGTCGAGCTCCGAGGAGGCCTCGATCGGATGGTAGGAGTCCCGAAAGATCTTTGGCCTCGGTTTTGTCGGATTTCTCGCCGCCGGCGAGCCTAGGGCGGCGAGATTTGACGTGGGAAAGATGGAGGAGTATGAGGAGAGCTCTCACGCTAAGTTTCTCGGGACCAGAAGGGTTAGGGCAAGAGAAATACAAAAAAGATCCCAAATAATCCCTAAATTTTCCTATTTAAAGATATAATCAATGCGTGGACGGTTGGGATTAAATCAATAGGTAATTATGAGGGAAATCTGGCTCCAAAGCATGAAAATTTCAATTTCAAACGAAGGGGGAATCAATTAGAGCAATAAATAGGGCTTAAATGGCTCTTAATGGGTTGATTTGACCCATTTATGACTAGGATTGACCAAGTCCATGTTTGACTTGGTCAAACCAGTCAAGGGGGGTTCATGGGGATGAGGGATTGAGCCAAGCCAAGGTTCAACTGCATCTAAACTTGATTTGGGCTCTAAATGGGCTAAGTGGTCAACCTTGGTTGACTTGATCAACTGGGTTGACCCAGGGTCCAAGTCCAGGCTCAACAGACTCGACTCGACTCATTGAACCCATTGGGGAGGGTCTTGGGGTCTGGCTTGGTCAATTTGACCAAGTCAACCTTTTTGACCAAGAGTCTGGGCAAAATCGAGGTCAACAAGCCCATGATTTGTTTAATAGATATTCTCTTCTTCTTCCTAACGTGTTTTCCAAAAAAAATATCATATTTCCCCACATTAGTCCTTTGCCTAGTCCAACCACAAAAGTCAGATAAAATATTTTTTAATTTCCTTCACTTCTTTGATTTTTTTCTTCATAGAAGATTAAAATATCATCTGCATATAGCAGATGAGCATATGAAACAATCCAAACCCCCATAGACTCTTCTTTTTGTTTAAACGCATTAGAAAGAAGCTGAGAGAAAAGAATAAAAAGATAAGGTGATAAGGGGCAACCTTGCGGAATCCAATTCTTGCATTAATCCATCTTGAAAGCCTTCCATTAATCAACAAAGAGAGTTTAGGATCTTTAACGCACTCCATAATCCCACCAGAGAACACGCAAGGAAATCCAAAGTGCTCCAAAACATGCTTAAGGTCTCTCAGCACATGCTATCATATGCTTGCTCCATGTTGATTTTAAATGAGACCAACCCTTTGGATGCTTTTGAAAACCTGAACTTATGAAACACCTCCTTAGCAACAAGAATGTGGTCCACTAGAGACCTACCGTTAAGAAATATTGCTTACTCTACTGATATTAATTTATGAATAGTTGGTTTCATTCTGTTTAAAAGGATCTTAGCCACCAACTTATAGATAGACCTACAAAGGGTAATTGGCCTAAAGTGGATTGGATTAGTTGGGTTGTCAACTTTAGGAATTAGCACTATTAAAGTTTCTTTCCATCCATCTTTCATCACTCCCGAATGGAAAAAAAAGATTAATTGCATTCCAAATATCATCTTTAATAATGCACCAATAAGTTTTAATAAAAGAGTAAAAGATACCATCATTCCCAGGTGAAATGTTGCCACCGGTCTAATGGACTACATATTCCACTTCCTCCAACAAAAAAATCCTTTTTAAAACACCACTTATCATTATCATCAATAGAACAAATAGGAGAAGGCCATCCTGCAAAATTACAGCTCCTATCCTTCCATTTCTCCTTAAAGGTATGAAAAAAAAAAACATCAGCAATTTGATCTTGATCTTCCACCTCTATCCCATTGCCATCATTTATTTTAAAAATCCAATTTGAGTTTCTTCTTGCACTAGCAAATGAATGGAAAAACTTTGAATTAGCGTCTACCTTGGAAAACCATTTTACCTTGGATCTTTGCTACCACCAGGTGTTCAGCCGAGCCAAGACTGAAATCAGTTCTCTAACCTTTGCCTTAAGATGCCGAAAGTACTCCTCTGAGAGCTAACAACCTCTGCTTCCTTCAATTGCAACTACAAGATACTTTTCTTCTAATCTTCCTTCTAAATCACATAGTTCTTATGCTTAACTTTGCTCCAAAAGAATAAAGTTTTCAAGGTTCTCTTAAATTTTTTGTTCAGCAATTCAGCAAAGTTTCCCCTAGTTTTCTTACTCCAAGCGGACTTCACAATATCCTCAGACGCTGGATAAGAAGCCCAAGCCTCTTTGAACCTAATAATTCTCTCTGATGAGAATCTATTCTCCAAGAAATTTAATAAAATAGGATAATGGTCTGATGCCACTTTAGCAAGATGTATCACCACCATCCGATTAAAAGAGTTCATAGAAGTAGCATTTTAAAAGCATCTATCTAATCTTTCCAATATCCGATCTCCACCAACCTTGTTGTTCCACCACATAAATTTAGGCCCAATAAAGATAATCTCATGAAAATTATTATCACCAAAATGGACTTCATCTCTTTTGAAGCTTGAGAGAAAAGAAACATCATTTCCAACCTTAGATAACAAACAATCAAAGTCCTCTCCTACAGCCATATGGATATTATTTGTAGAAAACTCTTCCAATTTCTCCCAAAGGACCCTCCTCTGAACAACCAACTTACTACCATAAACAATAGCAATCCTCCATATACCTCTATAAACAACAATTAGGTCCCCTAATACCACCTATTGTGAAGATTTCACTATATAAAAGGATGCAACCTTAACCTTCCAAAGAATAAGAATTCCTCCAGACATTCCATCTGAAGGGACCTGGAAAAAATCCCAACTCTTTCCAATAAGGGAATTGACATCCACCCTACTAATTGAAGAAATTTTTGTCTCTACCAACCCCACAAAAAACACTTCATTATCTTTCACTACTTCTTTGAGATATAGAGAAGCTTTCTTCTTTCTATCTCATATACATTTCCAAAACATGATTGAATCCATTATAGAATCATAGGGGAATAGTTCCCCACATTATCTTTCCCTTCCCCATCTTTATTCCTACTCCTAGAACCAGCTTGATGGGACCAAGACTTCTTAGTTCCTTTGCAAGTTTAACTTTTGAATTGGATGAACCCCCTTCCAATTGTCCCCCTACTATTTTTAACACTGGATCTCGAGCAATTGGAGAGCCGTCTCCTTCAACTTTGTTTGACATGCCAATAATAACTTTCTCTGCCTCCCCTGAAACCACAGGTGGATCACCTCTATCTTCAGTTGCTAGAATAATCTCACCTTCCTCCAACAAATCAGAAAGCACCGCAAATTTGTTACCTCCTTTCAGGGAAGATGTCTTATCCACAGCACCATTCATCTCCTCCTCCATGATATTTTCAACTTGTTTAAAACCTATAATGTCAATAGTATTATCCTCCATGGAAGCATTCTCAACTCGGACAAGTTCAGGATTACCGCCAACTAAAACTCCCTTATTCTTCTCACCAACAGGCTTTGCAACATATTCCTTCAAATCAGATTTTCTTCTTTGGATGTCGAAGTTCCTTTGGTTCAAATTCTTCTTCCTCCCATAATTAACATGTATCCAAGGACCATAAGTAGATTCAACCTCCTTAGAAGTTTCTCTCACCTTCCCCTCAGAGCTTATGAAAGAAAAATTACCTTCATTGATTGCCATCTTCTCACCTATCTCAATACTTTTCGAACAACCCTGATTGGTTCCAAAATCCACCTCTAAACATCTACTTTTAGAATGTCCAATCCTGTAACATTTAAAGTAGATATTAGGAATTCTCTCATATTCAATTCTTTCATAGAACCTTCTTGAACTCCCTTACACCCAGACTCCCAGTGGCAGCTTTTTTTCTAATTCAATATGGACATAGATCCTTGCAAACTCCCTCCTCCCCCATTGGAACATATAGTCGTCTATTAAATAAGTCTTTCCAACCTTAGATACAATCCTATAGATATTAATATCATCCCAGCATTGCAAAGGAAAACTATGCATTCTAATCCATATCAGAGCAGTTAAACCCTTTAATGAATTTGGGGAGAACAAAGGTGACCACTTATCCACACCAATTATCTGCCCCTTAACATACCATGTTCCATTTGAAAGAACTAGGTCCACTTATTCCTCATCATCAAAAGCACAAACCATCCATCCCTTGCCAAGCCAAGTAAGGTTAAATTTACCCAATTGTGACCATTGTCTTTTAAGTTCTGAATTAATAACATAAGAAGGCATGTTGTCACCAAATACTTTGACAACTAGTGCATTTTGAAGCTTTTTTGTGTTCTCCAATTCATTTTTCTCATACAGCTTGATAGCTTCACCATCTTCGGTAAGGCAACTTCCAATTTCTAAATCAACAACTCTTCAATTGGATTTCTTATTCCAGACATTGACCAAAAAATTACCTATCGGTTCTTTATCCTTGGAAACATCTACTTCATCTTCTAGTTTTTTGCATGAATCACATTCACCAGAAACACATTAATGAACCACCTCCAAATCTTCAATTAAATTTGTATTATTTACTTCAGTAGATACATTAAAAATGTTAACTTCCAAAGTTTCAACCCTAACATCTCCTCCCCTCGGTCCTTCCAATGTCGAAGGTCCCTAAAAAACCTCTTCAGAAGTCCTATTCAAACCATTTCCC
>NW_021335565.1:0-240 GCF_001605985.2 Dendrobium catenatum
GGTATTATATCCCTGATTGCAACAACCTGCAAAGAATGAATCATGTGCACCATAAATAAGGCTAGTTTTTACATTCACTTGGGAAACTATGAAAAGTACACCTCTGGACTCTTAATTTTGAAATATGTGGCATAAATTTTAAATAAAATTTCTGAACCATGTAAGAAAAAGGAAGCCTATCAAAGGAAGAGGAGACTACACACAAGCCATAAAGCATGAAAGCGTGCAATGAAATGGAAC
>NW_021335566.1:0-288 GCF_001605985.2 Dendrobium catenatum
CACACCCAATAGGGGTGAAACTTGAACATAGTAAACCAAGTGACATTTGACACCTTAGGTTCAAATTTCATCCAATTTGGAATTCATTAGGTCAGATAATTAGACAAGTCAAAGTTAACCCTTTAATTGAGCTTTAAAATTTCCAAAAATTACAATAAATCAAATTTAAATCTAAAAAATACAAAAAAGACCTCTAACTGACTAGAATCAGGTCCTTAATCAATGAAAATTAAAATTCCATCTATCAGACCTCAAATCAAATCTTAATTTAATTTTAATTGAAAACCA
>NW_021335567.1:0-253 GCF_001605985.2 Dendrobium catenatum
TATGATTTTTCAATTGCTAATACCTTATTTAAGAAAGGAATGAGCATCTCATCACTTATAAAAATGGATATAGCACAATCTAGATTGACTATTTTCTTATTAGAAAATTAAATCGTTTAGATTGCAAAGATTGTAAAGTTATTCCGAGTGAAAGTTTATGTACCCAACATCGATTATTAGTTTTGGATTTTAAGATAAAGGGGCATAAAATAAAGTATAAAGTAAAACAATTTTTTAGGATTAGATGGGGGCA
>NW_021335568.1:0-266 GCF_001605985.2 Dendrobium catenatum
TATCACGCAAACAAGAAGAACAAGTGAAAAACTAATGGATATGACGTAATATAGAAAAGAGGGAAGGGATTTTTCTTTTATGTTTACCTCACTTCTTTGGATACAGGATCCATAGTTAATAAATATGTTTGTGATGATTGTGTTTGCTTTTGGCATTTTTCTGCAATCATTTGTGAATTTTGTTAGAATATCATTGGCAAATAAAGCATTTATTTGAGATCACTTCAATAATTGTCAATACAGTTGGTGCTTCATGTAAGAGAAAT
>NW_021335569.1:0-253 GCF_001605985.2 Dendrobium catenatum
GGAAACACCTCAATTGTAAGGACAGAGGGAGAAGAAGGAGAAGAGAGAAGAGGAGGAATTTTTCTAAAGGCCTAAGCGGCCTATTTACAGTTTTTAGGAGAGAGAAAGGAAGTTTATAGAGTTTCTGATTTTCTGAATTTTTCTAAAAATTTCCAGAATTTTTTCCGACCAAAAAACAAGGAAAAATCATTTTTTAAATGGGGTGGGGTCCACTTGAGGCGGTGGGCCGAACCGCCTCACTCCCACCGTCATT
>NW_021335570.1:0-225 GCF_001605985.2 Dendrobium catenatum
AAAAAAATTGAATTAGGCCCCTATATAATAATAATAATAATAATTATAACATTATTATTAAGCCTAATTATCTTTGAAGATATATGATGAAAATATGAAAGGCTTTGGATGCTTCATATATTTATTTATGACGAGCAATTAATAGGTGCAGACATCAAACGTAGAGATGCGTTCGGATACTGCGTATCTTATGCTTAAGCTCTGCCTACACTTTGCTTATTTACT
>NW_021335571.1:0-220 GCF_001605985.2 Dendrobium catenatum
CTCTCGTGCGGCGCAGCTCTCATCTCCACTGTATTGTAGCTTCTTCCTTCGACTTCCACAGTTCCACCTGTGCGTCCAGCCATCAATGAAACTATGAGAGCTTTAGAATTTCTCAAATTTCTCTTACCTTTCGCGACTTCGCATATGAGGATCGTCACCGTGAGCAGTCCATCTTTAAAGGCTTGAATCCTATAAGGTAAGATCCAGCATTGCATTGATT
>NW_021335572.1:0-268 GCF_001605985.2 Dendrobium catenatum
CGGAGGGGAGATCCGCACGAGAGGAGGCGCGAACGGGTTGGAAATCGCGCGAACGGGCTGGAAATCGCGCGAACGAGGGCTCTGGCGCAAATGGGAGCTTCGCCTGGTACTCCTGCTCCCGTTCTCTCTCGCTCGTTCTCTCTGTGTGTGTCGGGGCGGAAGAAAGAAAACCAAGGGGGAGCCGAATGCCGCTCCCCACTCCCTCTCCCGCTCTTGTTTCGCTCTGGCTTTGGACGGACAGCCCAAGGGACCGCCCAAATGAGCCTAT
>NW_021335573.1:0-345 GCF_001605985.2 Dendrobium catenatum
CCTCGATTCCCGATTTCTCCTTTTAAAATTTTGTATTCAAGTCAATAAGGATATGTATGTAAGTACTGTTGTTCAAACGCAAGGTGGTTTGACCACGTATTTTTCTATTTTTGTTGGATTACATCAACGATTAGCCTTAAGCCCATATCTTTTTGCTTTAGTCATGGATGTTATCACTAGACATTTGCAAGAGATTGTACCCTGGTGTATGCTTTTTGCTGATGATATTCTTCTTGTTGATAAGACAAGAGAGGGAGTTAAAGGTAAACTTGAATTATGGAGGTCAACCTTATAGTCTAAAGGTTTTCGTTTGTGTAGATCTAAAACTGAATATATGGAGTGTAA
>NW_021335574.1:0-418 GCF_001605985.2 Dendrobium catenatum
GAACTGTTGATTGTAGCAGTGCCAGTAGTTGAAGGTATAGTGTTCGGGTTTCCCACAAATTTGATAGAGGTGACCTGCTGGGCTATTGCTGTTGAGTGTTAATGCACTAATACCATGAAAGAACTATAATGAATCAAGAACAACATAAAGCAATAAAAAAGTAAGGATGGAAGAAAGAACAGTAGAAGAATGCTATATGAAAAATCACTATTTCATTGTAAAACTCCATCGCTCTCTATTACAAGTCTTGTCTATATAAGGTAGTAGAATGTGTGAGTATGGTTTGTTGAGAGGAATATGCTTTCTATTATGGAACGTCAGACTACTGCGGACGACTGATGGAAGGTGGTGCCATACAAGGAATTATGGTCCTGCTATGTTGTGCGGCCTATATTGGTGAGCTAACAACTACATGATC
>NW_021335575.1:0-253 GCF_001605985.2 Dendrobium catenatum
TGGAATTGTCTCGTGTCATATGTACTAAAATGTTGAGATCAATACTTAAAGAAAATGTCCTTTAGGTGGAACAATTATTAGGTCCTCCGACTTGATTTGCATAACAAATTCACACACAAATCAAATACAATTTCCAAATTCAAAACCTTTTAATTAATAGCTAAAACTTCCAACCAATGGATCAAAATGAGCAGCACATCTAAGCATAAGATTATTTAGATATTTTTAACTTGATTTAGTATTTAGAAACAAA
>NW_021335576.1:0-220 GCF_001605985.2 Dendrobium catenatum
GAAATCTTGCACATCGTGTGACGCCCCAGGCATACATAGTGAAAGGATTCGTCGACAGTCTCGATCAATCTCCATTCCTGCTCCCTTGCTCGGACCTGAAATGTCAACCACATATAATGAGCTTTACAAAGCCCAGCAGGTCACCAAAGCCTACAACTGAAATCAAAGCACGGCGATGCTATCCATATGCATGTCAGTCAATCAAATCCATATCAGTCAA
>NW_021335577.1:0-367 GCF_001605985.2 Dendrobium catenatum
GAAGCAATAAAAGTAATTTGAAATCAAATGGAGAGCACTTGGGTCAATTTGGGTCAACCTAGGTTGACTTACTTAATCAGGTTGACCTAGGGCTTAAGTCTGGGCTTAACAGACTTGGTTAGATCCATTGAATTGAATGGGATGGGTCTTAGGGCCTCGCTTGATCAATTTGACCAAGTCAACCCTCTTTGATCCAAGATTTGATGAATTCAAGGTCAACAAATAACAGGTGAAACTGTCCCAATTTTCAAAAATAGGCCAATTAAATAAATGAATTAAGGTTATCAAACTCTCAACATAAACAAAGTTTTAAATTAATATAATATGAATAATATTTTTTAGTTAATTATAATTTATTTATTTAGGC
>NW_021335578.1:0-2612 GCF_001605985.2 Dendrobium catenatum
GTAGACATCCTTGAGGTGTTTATTAATGAGGTTGAAAGGCAATTAGATAGAAAAGTGAAAATCATAAGGTCTTATAGGGGTGGTGAATTTTATGGAAGGTATGATGAATCTGGACAGTATCCTTATCGATTTGCTAAATTCCTTGAAATGCATGGCATTTGTGCTGAATATATAATGCCTTGCATGCCATAACAAAATATTGTAGTGGAAAAGCGTAATTGTACTTTAATGGATATGGTTAGATATATGTTAAGTTATTCTTCTTTACTCTTATCTTTGTGAATGCAAGCTTTAAAAATAGTTATGTATTTGTTAAATAGGGTTCTAGTAAGACATTTTCAAAGTCCCCTTTTAAACTGTGGACAGGAAGAAACCCCAGTTTAAGGCACCTGAATGTTTGGGGTTGCCCGACAAAAATAAAAATTTATAATCCACATTAAAGAAAACTGTACTCTAGAACAACCAGTGGTTTTTTTATTGGTTATCCTGAAAAATCTAAATGATATATATTTTTTTATCTTAATCATAGTACAAAAATTATTGAAACTTAAATTGCTATGTTCATTGAGAATGGTAAAATTAGTGGGAGTATAGAACCTCTTAATATATAGGTTAAAGAAGTTGGGGTGAAAATTCCTTTGCCCATCACTTCTAATAAAATTGTTATTACTATAGTTGTTGAAAAGTTTGATAATATACAGGATGGGTAAATGAATGATATTACATCCCAAAAAGAAGTTATCACTGATTAACCTATAATTGATGAACCACAAGAAGTAGCATTAAAAAGATCTACTACAGTTAAAAGATTTGATATTTTGAATAATTATAAGGTTTATCTTTAAGAGTCAGATTTTTTACTTAGGAATTGATGATGATCTAGCTTCATTTTTAAAATTCATAGAAAGTATGAATTATAATAAGTGATTAGATGCCATGAAAAAGGAGCTAAAATCAGTGGATCATAATAAAGTCTGGGACATCATTGAATTTCCTGAAGGTTCCAAAAGAGTTGGGTGTAAGTGGGTCTTTAAGACCAAACGTGACTCTAAGGCAATATTGAACGATATAAGGCTAGACAAGGTTTTATTCAGAAAGATGGTGTTGACTACAAAGAGACCTTCTCTCTAGTTTTTAAGGACTCATTAAGAATTATTATGACAATAGTGGCTCATTATGATTTAGTGTTACATCAAATGGATGTGAAAACAACCTTTCTAAATGAGGATTTAGAGGAAGAAGTTTATATGGATCAACCTGAGGGTTTTTAAGTTGAAGAAAAGGAATACATGGGATGTAAACTTAATAAATCAATATACGGACTTAAACAAGCTTCTCAATAATGGTATATTATGTTTAGTAATACCATCACTTCCTTTGGATTTAGTGTATATATCTAAAGGTCAGTGGGAGCAAGTTTACAATTTTGTTTTTGTATGTTGTTGATATTTTGCTTGCTACTAATGATCTTGGTTCATTATATGAAACTAAGAATTTTCCCTCAAATAACATTAAAATGAAAGATATGGGTGAGGCATCTTATGTGATAGGAATTAAAATATTCTATGATATATCATAAGGAATGTAAGGATTATCTTAGAAAGAATGTAATAATAAAGTTCTTGAGAAATTTAAGAGGGAAAACGATTCAACAAGCATTGTTCAAATTTAGAAAGGAGATAAATTGAGCCTTATGCAATGCCTAAAGAATGAATTAGAATATAAAAAAATGAAACAAATTCCTTATGCATCAATTTTTGGAAGTTTAATGTATGCTCATACTTGTACTAGATCAGATATAAGTTTGTTGTTGGAATGTTGTGTAGATATCAAAGTAATCCAGGACTTGATCATTGGAAAGATGCAAAGAAGGTTTTACAATATCTATAAGGAACAAAAGAAAACATGCTCACTTTTAGAAGATCTGATCACCTTGAGGTGATAGGATATTCAGATTCATATTTTGCTGGATGTTTGGATTCTAAAAAATCCATATTTGGATATGTGTTTCTCTTGAGTGGAGGAGAAATATCTTAGAAGAGTGTGAAGAACTCCATCATTATTTCATCCACAATGGAAGCTAAGTTTGTGGCATGTTTTGAGGCCATAATTCAAGGATTATGGTTGTGGAATTTTATTTCAGGACTTGGATTTATTTACAATATTGCCAAGATCCTAAAAATTTATTGTGATAATACCACAATAGTCTTCTTTTCTAAGAATGACAAGTATTCAAAGGGTGCTAAACATATGGAATTAAAATACTTTGCTGTTAAAGAAGAAGTTTAAAAAAAAAAAAGAGTATCATTTGAGCACATTAGCACCAATCTTATGATTGCGGATCCATTAACTAAAGGGTTGCCACTGAAGACATTTCATGAACATGTTACTAGGATGGGCTTTACTAAAATCCTTATTAAGTTTATGTTTATTTTCTCTTTATAAGTTTTTTGATACTTTGAGCTCTTTTACTTTGTTTCTGATAATTAGTATATTTTATTTATTATGTTGTGTATACATGAATGTTTATTTGAATATTGACATGATTTGTCTTATATAAAGACATTGATGTTGGACCATTATATGTAAATCTTATTATGCTTCATATTAAG
>NW_021335579.1:0-492 GCF_001605985.2 Dendrobium catenatum
TTCATCCTTAAAATTTTTAAAATCTTTTTCAAGTTCTGTATATGATGATTTTAAATTTTCATGATTTTTATTCAAGTTATCAAACTCATCAAATAATTTCATGTTGTTGTCATCAATTAAAGCATGATCTTTCCTAAGAATTTTATATTCCTTTTGTAGTTCTTCAAACTCTAAACTTAGACTAGCATGCATTTTCTTCATTTTCTTATATACATCTTGTATGTGTTCAGAAACTTCAAACAGTTCATCATAAGTTAAGTCATATACCTCTTCTTAATCTGACTGATCAAGACTATTGGCCATTAAGCACAGATTAATTACTTCCTCTTCCTTTTCAGTCTCTGATGAATCTGAAGCTGAGTCCGCCTAGAAAGCTCTTTAAAACTTCTTCTTGCCCTTCTTTACAGTAGGTTTCTCCTCTATCTTCTCTTTGCTAGGAGTGACTTTGAGTTTTAGACATTCAATCTTGATATCTCTAGGTTTCTTACACTC
>NW_021335580.1:0-241 GCF_001605985.2 Dendrobium catenatum
TTCTTTATCATTCAGCCAAGATCTCAATTCGGTAAATTGGGTTTCTAATCAGCATTTGCTATTTCAAAAAACTTGGAAACCTCCTCCAACTAAATGGATCAAACTGAATGTGGATGCTTCTCTTAATAACAATTATTCTGCTGGAATTTGCGGAGTAATTAGAGACAACAAAGGTAGATTTTTATTTGCGTTTGGGATCAAAATAATACATTGGGATATTTCAAATCTTGAATTGGAAGCT
>NW_021335581.1:0-782 GCF_001605985.2 Dendrobium catenatum
GTGAGACAATCGCTTTGTTAACCGCGGGATTCTAGTTAGCTTTTCGTTTGCGTTACTTTTATTACAGTTGTTATTTTCTTGGTCTTGCTAATTTAGGTGTAAGTTCTTGCCTAACCATAGTTAACTTCTAAGATCTCCGAAAAGTTTCAGTTGAGAACAAAAATTGAATTTGCAATTTCATCACTTGAACAATATTTTGTTAAGTTTCTAATTTCAATTCCTGGCATTACATCAATATTACTATACACCAAGAGCCCACTGCCCACCTAACCACATGAAAGTGTTGTGAGACTCACGACAATCTCAAACTTTGCTCGACTATGGTGGAATGGGGGCAAAGACCCTAAATATCTAAAACCTCGTGATCCACTAGATCCTAACAAAACCTGTTCATATGCATAAATAATTTCCCCGCAAACATTGATTGCAAAGTCAATGCATAATATGTGGAAGAATCGTACTCAAGTTTAAAGGGGAATAAGAGACAGAAAGAGGAATCAATACAGGTTAGGTAAAAGCGATGAAATTATTTAAGGTTAAATACTTATATTTTTGTCTCTGAACAAAAGGACATTTATGACTTTGTGCAGTCATGAACGTGCATGTATCTCACCAAACCACCCTTCTACCCCTCCTCAACCATCATCCATAATTTTGCAAGACAACCACTTTACACTGGAGTTCCGCCCTTCCACCACATGACGCCAAAGTTCAGTTGGAGCACCACCAAATGTTAAGGTTCCACTGGACCAGCACTCGATGTTGGAGTTCTACTGGATGAC
>NW_021335582.1:0-285 GCF_001605985.2 Dendrobium catenatum
CTCCTACAAATGTTTTAGATTCGTTCGAAGAAGAGAATATTAACTTCCTAATGCTTTGGAGAGTTTTTCTAAATCAATTTTGATATGATTTATGGAATTTGGAAGCTTCTAGGAATATCCTAAAGATTTATTTTGACAAGATCTAGGAGAAATTTAAGGGTATGCAGGAAATGGTTTATCATTTGGGATAACACCTAATGCCTGCATCATTTGTCATTGCACTCATTTCTTTCAATTTGTGAATCATAATAGATGGTTTGGTCACATAAAAAGGCGGCCTTCCGA
>NW_021335583.1:0-260 GCF_001605985.2 Dendrobium catenatum
ACTGCAAGTATTCAATTCTATACGCAGTGGATCGTCCCGTACGATCGTGGATCATCATGGATGAAACTTTTCCAGAGACCTGATCGTCCTGGACGATTATTAATTTTGTCTGTACGAAATGTTTCCAGAGGACCAGTCGCCACGGACGATAATGTAAATTCGTTTGAACAAAAAATTTCCAGTGAACCAATCATCCTGTACGATATTTTATTTCATCCTGGATGAATAGGACTTAGAAAAAAAAATTTTCGAGCAAGTTC
>NW_021335584.1:0-218 GCF_001605985.2 Dendrobium catenatum
TTGGGTACATAAATTTTCACTCGGAATAACTTTGCAGTCTTTACAATCTAAACGATTTAATTTTCTAATAAGAAAATAGTCAATCTGGGTTGTACTATATCCATTTTTATAAGTGATGAGATGCTCATTCCTTTTCTTAAATAAGGTATTAGCAATTGAAAAATCATAAGCTAAACAAAATTCCAATATAGTCTTGCCACCTTCATTCGTCGTTCCAA
>NW_021335585.1:0-279 GCF_001605985.2 Dendrobium catenatum
CATAATTGGTCTTCTAATTTCTTATCTTATGGTGGTAAGCTCATTTTGATCAAGTTTGTTTTAAACTCTATGCCTATTTATATTTTTCATAATTTACTTCCCTCTATTTCCACTTGCTCTAAGCTTGAAAGGATTTTTAACAAATTCTTTTGGGGATCTACTTTCAACAATAAAGGCATTCATTGGTCGACTTGGGACAAGAATTGTGGTATTTTAGCTTAAGGTGGTCTTGGTTGAAAATATTTATCTGATTCTGCCAAAGCTTTCTCTTTTAAATTA
>NW_021335586.1:0-1246 GCF_001605985.2 Dendrobium catenatum
AGATTAAACAAATTTGGGTCTTATATGTCTAAAGTTTAATTCCTTTTGGAGGACTTTGGGCATTTTGACTTTTAAAGACCCTTAAAACACTTCAATAACAAAGAGATCTCTTATGTGTTGTGCATGATTCCTTTCAGGAGGGTACTAACACATTTGGATTTGGAGATCTTCAAACAACTATAATAAACTACCGACCTTATATGACGTACTAGATTCCTTCGGGAGGGCATGTTGTATTATATTCATAAGGTCCCTTTCTCTCTCCTTAATAAATTTTGGGGATTCTCAAAATGAATACCTGGAGCCTGACGACCATAAGCAGTTATATTTAATTCTATTTCTTTATAGGCTTAGAACCCAGGCTTGTTGTTGGTGGAGCCTGGCCACCTTTACTTTACTGCAAATTCTGGGATGTAACTGATAAATTCAATATTAATAAAATCAGTCTTTTTATATATATCTGTTTCATACATCATTAGCATTCGTGTAGATTTTTATTTTTCTTATAAGCATATTCAATTGCATTTGACTTGGTTTCTTTAACCAATCCTTGATTCCTAGGATAGAGCTATCTTAAAATCTTGCATTCATTGGCGAATTATTGTGATTAGGATTGTTAGCTGGCAGCCCACTCTAGGCAGGTGGTAAGTCCAGATCGTATACACTTCTCTCTACACATTCCTCCTTCTAATCAATTCTAACTCTTCTAAATTCAAAACTCTATAATCTAAAGCCTGATCGTGGAAATTTAAATTAGCCCAAATATTTAATTAAATTTGTATATGATTTTGGAACCAATTAGCCTTCATTTAAATCAAGAGTATTCTCTTAGGAGATGTAATTAACTATAGGGCTTGCCCTTATAGGAAGTCTAATCCTAGAATAATCTAAACCCCATCTTAGTTTCCTTTCTGAGGTAGGGGAAAGATCTGTGAACGTAGATTGGCATTTTATCTATATTTTAAAAATTTATTTCTATAATCAAAGGATAGACAGATAATTGATCTGCTCTTACAGGCAGGTCAAATATCTCCTATAGTTGATTATGGAAATAAATATATAATTCATTAGCCTAATCGGGTCGATAGGATAATATACAAGTCGTTCTCCGGGATGATTTGTATATTCCCTATGCTGCACCTAATTAGAAGAATGAATTATGGTTTTCATTCTCTAAAATCAATAGAAGGACATTAGGCTGCTCCTCGTGGCGGCATAATGTCGGACTATGTAGATTTAACTGAAA
>NW_021335587.1:0-234 GCF_001605985.2 Dendrobium catenatum
AATTTCCTAAGTTTAACCCTTAATTAAACCCTTAAACATTCCGGAAATTATAACAAATCCTTTTTAAATCCAAAAATTATGTATAACCCCTCTAATTGATCATATTTGAACCCTTAACCAACGAAAATTAAAAGCAAATTGATTTGACAGCAAATTAAACCTTAAGTTAATTTTAAGAGAAATTGAATATTTAATTAAAATAATTAATTAATAATTATTAAAAATTCCAAAAAT
>NW_021335588.1:0-285 GCF_001605985.2 Dendrobium catenatum
ACGATATCAGTTCGTACGGGACGATATCAGTTCGTACGGGACGATCATACAGTTATCTCTTATTAAAATCACATGGAATGAATAGGAACTGGCCAGAAAAATTTTTTAAGTCCTATTCATCCAGGACAAAATTAAAAATCATCCGGGACGATTTGTTCTCTGTAAAATTTTTGTCCAGACAAAATTAAATTATCGTACACGATGATTTGCTCTCTGTAAGATTTTCGTCCAGACGAATTTAAATATCTTCCAGGACGATCTGGTCTCTGTAAGATTTTTGTCCAG
>NW_021335589.1:0-528 GCF_001605985.2 Dendrobium catenatum
CCTGAATACCGAATCCACCCGAACTTGTACGCAAGCAGAGAGTAGGCCAAGCAATATAATGCATTCCTTGATTCACATTTTCCTTGTGCCAAAGGAAATTCCTACATAACTTATCTATTTTAATCAAGATGCTTTTAGGAATAAGAGAATGTGCCACCTAATAAGAAATCATATTAGAGTAAACAGTTTTAATTAGAAGAATCCTTCCATCCAAGGATAACCACCGAGCTCACCATGAGTTTAGCCTTCCCATAGCTTTTTCAATAGAATTGTTGTAGTCTTCTGCCTTTAGTCTTCTTAATGCCAATTTTATCCTTAAGTTGTTGAACTCCTTGTCTTCTTTTATTCCCATAAGTTTGTTTAAATTACTTCTTCTTTTCTTAAAAACTTTTTTACCTTATAGAAGCATAGATTTGTGAGAGTTTATTGTTTGTCCTTTCCAACCATAGTAAACTTTAAAAATCCTCTTCAACATTCTAACATTTCTTCTATAGGCTTCGGCCACCACTAGGATGTCATCAGCAAATA
>NW_021335590.1:0-231 GCF_001605985.2 Dendrobium catenatum
ATAATATTAATATAATAAATAAATTAATTAAAATTTATATATGAAAATTTTAGAAAGAGAAAATATGATATTTGATTCAATTTAAATAATCCACGACATACTTAAAGTTATAGAAATTTACTCTTCTTAATAATTTAAAAGAATGTGACTATAAATTAGGGAGGCTGGTTTGATTTCTTATAGTTGATCAATTTTTAAATAGAGTTGGATTAATAATTAATTAATAAAAAG
>NW_021335591.1:0-507 GCF_001605985.2 Dendrobium catenatum
GAGCATAAATTTAATATTGTTCTAAATCATTAAAACTCAATCATAGTTTAGGTTGGAGTGTTTTATAGGTATGCTTGAATATAAAACACTCTCAACCTTTTCTCCTTTGAATTAAAAAAAATGTTAACTTTTGATATATTCCTTGTTCATAAATCCTAAATTTAATTCTATGCCTACAATCTTTATAAATCAAAAAAGATTTAATTACCACTTAATCAAGAGTTTTCTTAGGAGTTTCTCATGAGAAGTAATTAATTATAGAGACTTATATCTACGGGGAACTCAGAACCATAGTAAAAAAAAAATCATATGTTAGTTTTCTAAAGTAGGAGAAATTTTTTTGGGCCATAAATAAGTTTTATCCTGATTTATTTTCATTTTCAAAATGATGGTTGAATTCTATTTCATATTTTGAGATATTATGTTATTTTCTATGTTGTGTTTGATCATAAAAATGATAAAATCAATTTTTATCTTCAAATTGATAATAAAATATATTTTTGTCTT
>NW_021335592.1:0-227 GCF_001605985.2 Dendrobium catenatum
ATCAAAAGGGAACCTAAGTAATTTTTAGGTATTTTTGGAGTTCTCTTAGTGTTTACATAAGAGAGAGTGTCTATCTAATAGGGTAAGATAGACAAGCCTAAGGGGTTTCACTTAGGACTTGATGAAATTTATCCAATAGGGTAGGATGAACTTCAATGGATTGGATAATTCCTAAGGGACATCTAGATATTTAGCATTTTAAATGTCATAGGAAAGATCACTCAATT
>NW_021335593.1:0-216 GCF_001605985.2 Dendrobium catenatum
AGAAAAGCAAAATCCAGAATAGGGACATAAACAAAATTAAATCCCCAATACAAAAAGGACAAATAAAACTAATACAAAATTGCAAAAAAACAAAATAAATTGAATCATAAATCCAAGAACTGAAGGAGCACCGAAGAACAGAGATCAGGTTGAGTGAGATAAAGAAGCCGCGGGCTCAAGAATTGCCGCTCTCTCAACCTGGTTGCAAAATTACTA
>NW_021335594.1:0-227 GCF_001605985.2 Dendrobium catenatum
CTATAAGTTTGTTGAAATCGGAGTTTGGATGGTCTCCAAAATAATTTTTGAAGTTTCCAACTTGATTTTGCATCGAGATTCGCGCCCGTTTAGGATAATTTTTTGACGACGTATCAATATATATTATCATTGAAATAAAATTTGTGGACATGTGAACACTTATAATAAAATTCAAAGTTAAAAAAAATAAAAAAAAAATTAAAAAAAAAAAAGAAAAAAAATAAAAA
>NW_021335595.1:0-246 GCF_001605985.2 Dendrobium catenatum
GCCACACTCGTGCAGGGCAGAAAAAGGGGGCTAATTGATAAAAAATTTTATATAAATGCTACAGGTATTCCAGTTGCTTAGACCTCAAAATAAAAAGGAGTGTGGCCAAGTGTGGCTAACTGATTTAATTTAAAATGCATATATATAACTCATTGGGATGATTTTTGCTTAGGATAACCCTGCAGGTGGTCTAGATTTTCTTTCTTTTCCTGTGAAATGTAATATAAATGTAAATGTATTTGAAAA
>NW_021335596.1:0-791 GCF_001605985.2 Dendrobium catenatum
TTGTTATTTGCTTCCATAATTAATTTGATGAAGGCTTATTAGCTAAAGCATGCCAGATCGCACTTGGATTTATCTTGATGACATCATTGACATGCATAGAACTAAGTGTTAAAAACTTACACATCTCTCCAACATTTATGATTATTATGCTCACGCAATATCCATGTCCCATGATAGCCTTCATGTATGATCTCCACTACTATGTTCTCACGATTGTACGCTATCTCCTTTTTTAAAATCTCATTAAATACTCACCTTTTTTTTTACTATTGCTCTTTTTTTTACTATTCTGCTTTTTCTAATATAAGGCTCATACTCTCTCTCGCTCCCTCATCAACAAACCTGCCTTGAATTATCGTGTCTACCGATTTTGCAGCTCTGCTACATCACTACAACATTTCAAGCTCTTTCATGCTATACAATGCCCACATCCTCATTTCTTTTGGTACTTGCCTAGGAATACCATGTTGCTGAGCGCATTGTTGCTTGCATACACACTTGTGATCTCCCAAGCTAGCATACTCTCATTGATTGATGATATGCTCATCCCTTTCAACTCCTAGCTTGGTGCTTGTTCTGTCACACTTGCATGTGACTAACACTGCAATTCCCGCATTCCTCTACACACATTGCTCGCCTTCCCAATTTCTTTGTAGGTGCTCCTTGGCTTCTAAGCTTTATGTGATCACTAGCCCACTCATGAGTCAAGGAACCCAAAATTATTATGTCATGAACTCTCAATTGACTACACTTCTCTTGAGCACATGTATAATTTTGATCTTCTTTCTAGT
>NW_021335597.1:0-583 GCF_001605985.2 Dendrobium catenatum
ATTGATCTCCCACTGCCACCTCAGCCTCCTTTGACCCGTTGACTGGTCAAACAAGTCAAACTCAAGCCTAAGCCTTTTCTAGAAAGCATTATCACATGCTAAGCCCCTTTTCCTCCATTAGGGCTGCCTTAGGCCGACCCATTTATAGTCTAAAGCTCACTTGGAGCTCTCCTAACCAGGCTCAGGGCCTGGTTTAGCCTTAAACGGCAGTGGTCCCCCCCACTTGTCCCAAGTCTACCCAATGGAAGCAAGGCTTGTCCAGCCTTTGCGGCAGCCTTCTAGCTGTTCCAGGGACATGTGGCACCATCTGGAGAGTTCATGAATCAATCCCAGCCATCCAATCCAGCCCAGACCGTTTGAATAGGGGAAAAGGTGACTTTTGAAGGTATTGGATCAAGGTAGCTTCTCTCACTAACCCTAGCCTCCCAGAGCGAGTTCTTAGTTCATTTTGGATCTCCAGAGCTTTCTCTACCTCCCCACTACAAAATCCAAGTGGTTGCACGTCACCGGCGGCGAGTTCTCCGGCGAGTTCACCACCTAGTCCGTCCCAGGCTTGTAGCAGTCGATCCAGGCATGTTCGAGA
>NW_021335598.1:0-234 GCF_001605985.2 Dendrobium catenatum
CGAAGGAAAAGTTATGCAGTAAATAATTTTTTTTTTAATAGTGAGCAAAATTTTAATAATCAATTATTTTTAAATTTATGTCCTCTAAAAAAAATCCCAATAATTAAAAAATAAATTATATATGCCTTAGAGTTTGCATTAATTTGCTCAAAATATTTAAAAAGTAATTTTATTTTCATTTATTTAATTAAATTATTATGTAAAAATTTATTTTTTATTTATTAAATTTAATAG
>NW_021335599.1:0-247 GCF_001605985.2 Dendrobium catenatum
AAACTAATTGTAAACAGTATAATACAAAAATGCATTATTATAATGAATAATCAATAAAATTCTCATTGATTGAGTCAAATAAGTATAATTAATAAACTAATTGTGAATGGTTAATGAAAAATTCTTTTTAATTGGGTGTCAGTAACATATAAGTGTGTTCGTGTGCATATGTGCACTTTCAATTTGTGTCAATATGTGATTGAATTGAGAGTCTAAATTCTATGAATCCTTTTTGTGTGTGCTTGTG
>NW_021335600.1:0-225 GCF_001605985.2 Dendrobium catenatum
TTTATTAATTGTATTTTGATTTAATTTTGCAATTTTTTTTTTTTTACCCTTTTTATTTAAGAGTCTTGTCTTATGTAAACCCAAGAGGCAAATTTGTTTTTTAGTTTCATTTGAGACCTATTTCGGTTATTCAAATCATTAAAGATATGTATGCAGGAGCTATTACTTGTGTTCAAACACAAGGTGCATTGACTAAGTATTTCCCTATTTTGGTTGGGTTACATC
>NW_021335601.1:0-241 GCF_001605985.2 Dendrobium catenatum
TATACATAGCATGTGCAAACTTGTACATAGTTTTTATAATGCTTATATATAATGTTTGCAAATATATACATAGTGTATAATGCTTGTTCACAGCATGTATAAACTTATGTGTAGTGCATATAAACTTATACATTGCGTGTATAAACTTTTACATAGTGTATAAAATAGTTGTACATAGCATGTACAAACTTGTACATAGTGTAGAAAATGTTTGTACAAAGCATGTATAAACTTATATAAT
>NW_021335602.1:0-810 GCF_001605985.2 Dendrobium catenatum
AATAAAATTATTTTAGAATTTCACATAATGCTTTATCGATAGGTAACAAAATTAACTACTGGGGAGAATTTCATAATTTAAGAATATCACATAATTAAAGGGATTGTTCGAAACACTGTTTTGAAGCTTAATTGTACTACAACCTTATCTTCTTGAATCAAATTATTTTTTTAATTTGCTAAAACATCATAGTTTTAAATTTACCATGTGAAAATCTTGCAGGGAAAATGCCTAATTAAATATCCATAATTGTTATATCTATAGCATACAAAAAATTTAAACCATGAAAGTTTTGTGAGTACAAAATTATCCTCATTTTTGCATGCAATACAAAATTATAAATTAAATTAGAAAAATTCTAGCTTTTGTATTTTTTGGAAACTTAGATTGGCAGAATGTAACATATATATCTCGATCCGGATAATTTCATAAATTAGGCACGGATATAAAGCTCACACACAGAGAACACATGGTTTTTTACGTGGAAAATCCTGGAAAGGGGAAAAACCATGGGGCCTAGCCTAGTTGAAAAGATTTCACTAGAATTTGATTTGAATACAGTAGGCTGACTCGTCCATGAGGACGATCAGATTACAAATGTCAACCGTATAATTGAAGTCTAGTGTTAAAATTGGAAGTCGGGGCATCAGTTAATAGTCCGATTGTGACTTGGTAGAATTATGGCGTTAGTTGATAGTATGGCGGAGTTTAGGGCCTCAAGTGGTGGTCCAGCGATGATGAGGGCCTCATGCGATGGTCCGGCGAAGGCGAGGGCCTCAAGTTGGGGTCTAGCGAAGGCGAGGGCCTCCT
>NW_021335603.1:0-360 GCF_001605985.2 Dendrobium catenatum
CAAGTAGGAAGGGCTTTGTTAAAAATTCTCCACCAAATTGTTTCCACCCTTGGATTCAAATTACTTTTTTTTCCAATTTTAGAACTTCTTTGGAGCAATTTGCATAACCGATGCCTCAAACACCACAGAAGAAATGGATTTCTTAATTTTTTGATAATACAACTCCATCTTATCCTCTTCCATTCCACAAAAAATTTTCAACTTGAGAGATTAGAATTACAATATCTATTCCATATACTAGCTTATCTTTTCCACATTCCATCAACCATTAGTAATGAATTTTGAAATCGAGAAACTGTTGTTGTCATGTGGGATGACAAAATTTGGCCATTTACTAATGCTTTTATCCAATATCCATGT
>NW_021335604.1:0-260 GCF_001605985.2 Dendrobium catenatum
TACATTAAATTGAGTATAAGTGTTTATTTATTTGAAAATTATTGATTACAAATTAAATATTGAAAACCACATTCATATGTTGTTAATGATGCTTAGTGTAACATTTTGCCCAAATTCTAATAGAATTTTGCAATTGTAGCAGTCTTTAGATTGCACCAAATTATTTGGTGCATTCAATAGAATGCACCAACCAATTTGACCGTTCCAGATTACACCACCAAACTGATTGGCTAATTTACTCTTTTCTAAATTATTTTTGT
>NW_021335605.1:0-284 GCF_001605985.2 Dendrobium catenatum
GGTTCAAAAGAAGCTCGAGGTGGATAATCCAAAATTCTGAATGAGATTGTGCAAGTAATGATGTGCTTAATGCAATTCAAACAAATAGTTCTTTAAGTAGAACATGGCATCGCACTATTTGTCATGGAAATTTCTTGAACGGGGTTTAGGCGGAGATTTGGATGGGGCACGAGAGCATAAAATGATAGGGATAAAGATTTGCACTAAAAATGCGATACAATTGACAATCTTATGTGATCTTGAGAAGTTGATGGAGGACGATCAAAATGAGGATGAATGCTAGC
>NW_021335606.1:0-227 GCF_001605985.2 Dendrobium catenatum
ACTTCAAATGATGTTGTTCGCGAACATAAATGAGCCTAAAGCATTAGTGTTCAAGTTTGTTTATTTAAGAATCAAATATTTAAAATAGGGTAAATTTTTAAAATAGTTATAATTAAAAATTTAATTAGTTATTAAACCAACAAAAAAATTAAATTTAGAACTAGGCAAAGTCGCCCATTGAATGGGCGACTTGCTCAAGTTATAAAATATAAAAAAAAATAGATTTT
>NW_021335607.1:0-329 GCF_001605985.2 Dendrobium catenatum
AACTGCTTTGTCCCAGTTCGCACATCCCTAAAACCGAATAACTCCCGAACCTCCTCTCCTACTCCAATTCGCACAGCCCACCTCATCTCCCTTTCTGAATGGCGTGAGAAGCCCAAGCGAAGTTCCAGCCCGTCACTCCTCCAGGTCGTGAAATAAACTCAAAATCCCCTTTTCTCCCATTTGATCTTCCTTTCGGCAGTTCGCATACCTCCAGGTGATTGGAAAACTCCCCCTGCTCCATCTCCTTCTCGCGAGCACGAAACTCCCTATCTCCCTCTTTGGATCGCGTAAGAAGCCTAGGCGAAATCCCTATAGAACCACTCAGACTC
>NW_021335608.1:0-1099 GCF_001605985.2 Dendrobium catenatum
TCTCACTTGCTCTCTCTCCCTCTCTCTTTCTCTCTCCCCCTCTCTCTCTTTCTCCCTCTCTCTCTTGCACTCCCTTGCTGTTTCTTTCTCTCTCTCTCTCTCTCTTTCTCCCTCTCTCTCTGTTGCTCTATCCCTTGTTCTCTCTTGCTCTCTCTTATTCTTTCTCTAGCTTTATCTTTCTCTAGCTTTCTCTCTCTTGCTTTCTATCTATCTCTTTCTCCCTCTCTCCATCTCTCTATCTCTCTCTTGCACTCTCTCTATCTCTTACTTTCTCTCTCTTGCTCCCTGTCTATATCTCTCTCTCTTTCTCTCTCTTGCTCTCTCCCTAACTCTCTCTAGCTTGCTCTCACTTTCTCTCCCTCTCTCTCCCTTTATCTCTCTCTTTTATACTCCCTTGCTCTTTCTTGCCCTCTCTCTGTCCTCTCTCTCCCTCTCTCTCTCACTATCTGTCTCCCTCTCTCTCTCCCTCTCTCTCCCTTGCACTCCCTTGCTCTTTCTTGGTCTCTCTCTCTCTCCCTCTCTCTGTCCCTCTCTCTCTTCCCCTCCCTCTCTCTCTCCCTCTCCCTCCCTCTCTCTCTAGCTCTCTAGCTTGCTCTCACTTGCTCTCTCTCCCTCTCTCTCTCTCCCTTTATCTCTCTCTTGCACTAAGTTGCTCTCTCTCTCTCTCTCTCACCCTTTCTCTCTCTCTCCCTCTCTCTCTCTCTCCCTCTCCCTCTCCCTCTCTCTCTTACTCTCTCCCTTGCACTTCCATGCTCTTGCTTTCTTTCTCTCTCTATCTCTCTCTCTCTCCCTCACTCTCTCACTCTCTCCCTCTCCCTCTCTCTCTCTTTCCCTCCCTCTCTCTCCCTCTCCCTCTCTCTCTCTTGCTCTCTCTCTTGAACTCCTTTGTTCTCACTCTCTCCCTATCTCTCTCTCTCTCTCTTTCTCTCTCTCACTCTCTCCCTCTCCCTCTCTCTCTGTCTTTCCCTCCCTCTCTCTCTCTCTCCCTCTCTCTCTCTCTTGCTCTCTCTCTTGCACTTCCTTGCTCTTTCTTACTTTCTCTCTCTTTCGCCCTCTCTCTCTCTCTCGCCCTCTCTCTCACTCTTTCTCTCTCCCTTAC
>NW_021335609.1:0-1542 GCF_001605985.2 Dendrobium catenatum
CTATAATTAGTCGTGATTTTTCAAAATTTTAAAGCTAAAATTGGGGTTTAACTTAGGTTCATATATGATATTTGACCCAAAATTGCGCTCCAATTTGCAACAAATTCTAACTAAAGATTATTACTAATGTAAAAACCGTTCCTTAAAAATTTTAATTAATTTTAAAGAGTTTAGACTTTTATTGATTTATTATATTTTTAATTAATTTGCTTAGAAATTAGGAAAGCTTTATTTATGACCTTAAAATGATTTGCAACTATTTTTTTCTTATTACATTTAGTTTTTATTGCAAGTCATTTTAAATATTAAGAATATATTGAATTATCGATACATGATTAAAGTTCCTAAACTAGCTTAGAACAGGGGTTTAAAAATTTATCAAGTAAGTGGCTCTATATTGAAGTTTTAATGGCCGATATTGAGGTTTTGGGTAATCAAGAAACGGTTAAAGATGTTGATTCTGTGGAGAACTACGACATTGATGATTGCCTCAGATATAATAAAGGTCTGAAGGAGGAGTTTATTGAAGCATGGAAGAAACCACAACATATCAAGATTTCCTTAAATAAAGATCTTTCTGAAATGTCGAAGGATGGAGTTGCAGTCAAGCTAAATGCTAAAAAAGAAATTCTGAACTCTCAGGTGCTGAAGTTTTCGCTTGTCATTAAGGTTTTGGGTGACAAGATTTCTTTTCTGATGTGTAGTGATGAACTGAGAAGATAGTGGAATAAGTTTGGAAATTTTCATATGACATCGCTTGGGATGAACTAAATTTTATGTTCATTCAAGAGTGAGGAAGCTATGGATGAAGTTTTGAATGGAGGACCATGGTTTGTTGGAGGATACATTGTGGGCATGGATAAATGGTCCCCGTCATTTAATCCCAATTCTTTCAAAGGCATCACCACACCGGTGTGGATTTGTCTTCCATGTTTTCCACTCTATTAATGGGATGAAGAGAACATTGCTAGAATTGCTTCGAGGATTGGAGTACCTATGTTTATAGACGGGAACTCTTTCAGATGGGGAAAACAGGAATTTGCACGTGTTTGTATAAGATTAAACTTGGAAAACAGTCTCCCAAAGGGTGTAAGTATTGACAGAATTGCAGGAAGATTCTTCCAGCAAGTTAAGTATGAAAAGGTTGATTTGCTTTGTTATCAATGTGGAAAGGTGGGGCATGATAGGAAGGTTTGTCCTGAAACAAAGAAGGTTGATAAGGCTGAGAAGGTGAGCAATAAGCAGGAGTTGGTGACAAATATTCCTGCAGAAAATAAAATTTCTGAACAGGAGTATGGACCTTGGATCCATGTTCGATTCAAGAATTGAAATAATAGAAATAATATATTTGGAAAAGGAGGAAGGGATGGAAGAATGGTGAAGGAAGCACGCAGTGAGGTGTTGGTTGCAGCTCAACAGGTTATAGTGGAAACAAATACTAACATGGTGCGTATTGACCAACAGAAGGAAGATAATAGTATTTGCTCTGATGTCGTGAAAGATATTATGGTAAAGGAAGATAATTTTGAAATGGATAATAGG
>NW_021335610.1:0-210 GCF_001605985.2 Dendrobium catenatum
GTCAAAACACCTGTTTGGACCCTTAAAGGGCCTCTTAAGTCAACTCAGTTGACTTGGTCAACCAGGTTGACCCAAGGCCTGAGAATGGATCCGACAGGTTTGGTTTGATATTTGAAACTTGCTGGATGTGGTTGCATTTAGTTTGGAGCTCATTTGATCCAAAACGACTATTTATACCCCAAAGGGGTATTTTGGTCATTTTGACCTCAT
>NW_021335611.1:0-213 GCF_001605985.2 Dendrobium catenatum
TTTAAAGTTGCGACTTAAAAGTTATTATATTGAAAAGTATTTGTGTCAGAATAGTGAAAAGTAAAAATGTTTGAATTTTAAAAATAGATTTGTTTGCTTTGAGAAGTGAGAAGTGTATATCTAAAAAATGAAACTATGTGAATTTTTGATAAAAGAGGTGAAAAGTGAGATTGTTGGAGAGTGAGTTGCTTTGAGTATTTGTTGGAAAACAAA
>NW_021335612.1:0-243 GCF_001605985.2 Dendrobium catenatum
TCGCCCAACCTTCATTAGTTCTCTTCTACCCGAGGATTAAATAGAAGAAATAAAAGAGCTCCTCTGTGAATTCAGGGACTACTTTGCCTGGACATATGCTGAGATGCCTGGCTTATCCCGTGACGTAGCAGTTCACAGATTAGCAATCAAACCGGATGTAACACCTATCAAACAAGCTCCAAGGAGAATGAGATTAGAGATTGAAGAACAGGTGATTGCAGAGACGAAGAAGCTAATAGATGC
>NW_021335613.1:0-225 GCF_001605985.2 Dendrobium catenatum
GAAGGTGATCCTGGAGCTAATGAAAGTTAGAGAAGTTGACTTGACAACCGGAGGAGCTAGAGAAGTGCTAATCGATTGGATAGATCTATCCAACTATGATGCAACATGGGAACCGTACCGGATGATTCAACAATAGTTTCCTTTGTTTCACCTTGAGGGCACGGTGGCTCTTTGGGAGGGGAGTATTAATGGACTGGCTGAGCCGGTCCAACCAATCAACCCAGT
>NW_021335614.1:0-281 GCF_001605985.2 Dendrobium catenatum
CAAATACATGATTTTGGTGGAAGACCTCTTGGTTGCAGGTATTATTATTTATAGATGGCGAAGATTGGAACCACCTGCAACACGTATTTATGTACCACTTCAAATGTTGTCCAACACAAACACAACTTCAAGCTCGTGTACGACATTTGCTTAGGAAATGACTATGATGTGTTCTAAAATGTATGAAAATATTAATATTTGATGTATAAGATTATGGTGCTAACTATCTAAAATTCTTATTGTTTTTACTTTTGGTATTATTGGCCTTTACATATTTACTT
>NW_021335615.1:0-986 GCF_001605985.2 Dendrobium catenatum
GAAAGCAAAGGGGTTATCATTGAAAGTGATAATCTTATAGTGGTTTGGTCAAACTAGACTTACATCCACTCCCTAAATTCCTCCTAATTGGAAATTCCACTAGCAAACACTCATTTTGCACTCAATAAGGGAGATAATCCCTTCTCCGTTATTTGGCGAAGAATGACCTTTGCAAGCTCTTCAACCTGAAAAGCCTAGAATCACTCCTTTTGCTTCCAAGTATGGTGGAGATACGTCCCTCCTACCTCTTACATGATGGATAATCCTTCACCCTCCTACTCATTGGTGAAGATGCTACTCCTCTAGTCTCCTCAAGTTTTTCATCCAAAGACTTCCTCAAGAGCTCTTAACACATAACCCGGAGGACTAAGGTTCAAGCCAATGAGGGCAATCATGTGATCTCTCTCACATAACCATTGACTTCCAAAGACCAACCTCTCAACCCTACCTTCTCTTCCAAGTTATTAGGACAAGCTATCTCAGATCAAAATAAGAAAAGATCATTAATAAATTTTTTTACTGTATCATTAGTTCAAATATAAAATTTTCTTTTTTGGAAATATAAAGTTTTGAGCATATATTTATCAAAATAACTTATCATCTTGGAAGAGAAAAATCTTAAAGTATAATTTGTTATCCTATTTTTCAATTTTATTAATTTTTTCTAAACATTTGATTTAATTTCTGAAATAATTGATCATACAATATGATTTAACAAAGAAAATAAGTGTTGAATTTTGATCGTCACTCTAGATAGTGTGCTTGGTTATCATACCAACATACACCTGAATATCTAAAGTCTCAAGGAAAAACAATATAGACTTGTATTACAAGTTTTGACCAGATCCAGTTCTGCAATTCTTGAGATCCCTTATTTGACTTGTCTTCTTAAACATTGTACCTAAAATGTTAATATAGCAAAACAACTTATATTTATTATTGAAAATAATAAATGATTTAACTAATAATATTTGAAATTATTAAAA
>NW_021335616.1:0-480 GCF_001605985.2 Dendrobium catenatum
CTTCAAGTTTTCTCCCAAAGAATTAAGACTCAATGCAAGTCAAAAGACACTTACAAAGAATTATAAGTAAGCTTAAATAGAGGGCATTAAAAAACCCTAAAAACGCAATTTTGTGCAAAAACATTATGCAAGAAGATCACAGGACCGTCTAGTACAATGTGTAGGATAGTAAAATATTTATGGCCTATGCCACTAGATCTGCCATCCAGTGGACTTTAACCTTAAAATTTTCTCCAAAGCCTCTAACCACTTCCAATAGACCCAAAATATCAAACCAAACCTGTTGAGCTTAGAGTCAGCCCCTAGGTTAACCTCATTAACCCAATGACCCTTTAAGGGTCTAAATGATCATTTTGACCATTTAGACCATTCTAAACCTTAAATCCACCTATACTAGAGACCATTTATCAAACCAAATATTTTAAGCCTAAATCCAGACCTTTGGTCGACCTAGTTGACCAATTAAACTAGGTTAACCAC
>NW_021335617.1:0-412 GCF_001605985.2 Dendrobium catenatum
TGTTCGTTCTAAAAAGCATAAATATCAAGTAGTATTGCGAACATTATGCATTTTCTTTTCCTAATTGAGCTAGTTTTGTGCCTCTTTTCAAATTTGACACAATTTGTGTATCTTTTCTGGTTGAGCTCATTTTGTTCCTCTTTTCAAATTTGGCATAATTTGTGCATTTTTTTGACATTTTGTTCTTTTCATAACCTAAATCAGCAAGTCTTAGATTGTGTGATTATCTTCCAAATAAAAGAAAAAACTTTCTCGTATAAGAAAGATTAAACCACAAAATAAAATCAAATAGATAACAATAAAATCAACATATTTAACAAGAAACTAAAAGAAAATTAAGTCACATTTTTTGCAAAATTATAACTATAAGATAAGTGTCTATTGGAACAAGAGGATGATCTTCTCATCTAAA
>NW_021335618.1:0-238 GCF_001605985.2 Dendrobium catenatum
CATTTAAGAAGACAACCATTATGTCACTAAATTTTAAGAGAACTTTCGGTTGGTATTTTCTCTTCGTTTAGATTTAATATTGTGATTTCGTTTGAGATTATTATTTTTTTCCTGCTTTTAAGAGATTTTTTCACTAAAAAATAGCTTTACAAAGCAATATCGTTTGGTATAGCTTTCTTACTGCTTTATGAATGAGCTTTTTAGTACAAAATTTCAATAATATAGCTAGTTGTATATA
>NW_021335619.1:0-206 GCF_001605985.2 Dendrobium catenatum
TGTCAGGGCTGATCGCAAGATCGTCCGGGCTAATTAGACAACGGCCAGCTTCATTTCAGGGTGATATTCAGGACAATTTTCCTCATATATGAACTAATCGGCCAGGACAATGTCGGCAACTTGCATTAATGAGGTCGTTTTTAGCTCTGTTTTTTAAGCTATGACAAGGCACTTTGTAAGTGTCTTTGGAAGCCATTGTAGCTTCG
>NW_021335620.1:0-249 GCF_001605985.2 Dendrobium catenatum
ATGAAACAAGTTATGCTTTTTCTACGATACAGGTATTCGACATCTCTTCAAATAACTTTAGTGGAAATTTATCTACAAAGTTCTTTAACTGTTTTAAGTCAATGATAGGAAATGGCCTTATTATAAATGAAATGGGTCATCTATCTGAGGTCACCATCATGATTAAGGGGCAACTAATGACTCTAGAACATTATTATACAATTTCAATAGAATTCTCCAACAATCGTTTTGAAGGAGAGATCCCTTCAA
>NW_021335621.1:0-239 GCF_001605985.2 Dendrobium catenatum
ATACCATATAACAATAGAGTTCTCCTCGGCTGCCAACTGACGTCGAACTTCTACCTGATGTCAGACCTCCGCTCGTCGCCAAGTTTTTACACGGCGTAGACTTCTGCCTGTTGTCGGTGTTGCGGATCTATGGTTTATGATTTTGATGATAGCAAACATTCCTTATTTCTCTACGATTACCTTATGTACTAACGTTTCAGGCCCACACGATCAGACTACAATCTGGAACCAGCTCAAGA
>NW_021335622.1:0-298 GCF_001605985.2 Dendrobium catenatum
TTTAGAGAAAACATGTGATAAAGTTGCAAGGAAAGTGCTATGGAGAGTTCTAGAAAAGAAAGAGTTTAATAATGCTTATATTCAAGTCATTAAGGATATATATGTAGGAGCTGTTATTTGTGTTCAAACACAAAGTGGTTTGACCAAGTATTTTTTTTGATATTTTTATTGGATTACATCAAGGATCAGCCTTAAGTCCATATCTTTTTTACTTTAGTCATGGATGTTCTCACTAGACATTTGTAAGAGGTTGTGCCTTGGTGTATGCTTTTTGCTGATGATATTCTTCTTATTGATA
>NW_021335623.1:0-304 GCF_001605985.2 Dendrobium catenatum
TTGCTAGAAGTATATGTAGAGATTCTCATGCAATCGTCATAATTTAATGCATAAAAAAAATAATTCAAGCATTTAGCATTTAGTTGAACATTGACTTGTTCTATTCTACTCAATTCAATAAAAATAATATCAATTTTAACTCCCTCTATAATGCGTGACGATACAAAATAGCTAATTTGAATTATATGCCACATTCAATAATCAATTGATTGTAAGATAGTAGACATGCAAATTTTTTAAAAATCAAAAGAAATGTTTTCAAATAATGGTGAACTTCCCTCGAGACAAGCCTTGAATCCGACGG
>NW_021335624.1:0-304 GCF_001605985.2 Dendrobium catenatum
CTATTTTTTACAATTATATCTAAGAAAGATTGTAAAAAAAAATATAAAAATACGTAAATTTTAGATAAAGCCATGATTTTGAAAAACGGACCGAACCGGCCAGTCCCGATTCGGTCCTCATGAAAAAATAGCCTAACATCAAACTGGTGGGAATCAGTTTGAACCGCCAGTTCAACAAGTGAACCGATCCCGATTTTTTAGAATCGACAGGTTCAATGCATAATTTATTAAAGTACTTTAATTAATATAATTTTTTATTAAATATTAAATTATTTTAAATATAATATATTAGTTGATAAACTTT
>NW_021335625.1:0-305 GCF_001605985.2 Dendrobium catenatum
CTCATTTAGAGTTATATTTAGCAAAGTGTGTCATTCCTGATTTGACTTACCTCACTGCTTCTTGTACCAACTTTAATATCCGACAAAGCGTGAGCCCCATACCGTCTGACGAATCTTTGAGTTATCCCCTTATGGATGTGAGTCAAGACCAATCATCCTATTTTATTCCTGATTCCTACTTTTTGTCCATTATAGGCTCGCCCTACCATGATGAGGACCATCTCTGTCCTAGTTGGATTAATCCGTTCAATTACACTACCCCCACTAGGAGACTTCCTACGACTTTAACTGAGACTTCCCATAGA
>NW_021335626.1:0-285 GCF_001605985.2 Dendrobium catenatum
TGCTCTCTTTCACTTTCTCTTGCTCTCTCTCTCTCTCTCACTCTCTCTCTCCCTCTCTCTCTCCCTCTCTCTCTATCTCTCTCACTCTTGCACTCTCTTGCTCTCTCGCTTATTCCTTCTTGCACTCTCTTGCTCTCTCCCATTCTCCTTCTTGCTCTCTCTCTCTCTTTCTATCTCTCTCTCTTTTTCCCCCTCTCTTTCTTTCTTTCTCCCATGCTCTCCCTTGCTCTCTCCCCCTCTTACTCTTTCTCTCCCATGCTCTCTCTTGCTCTCTCTCTCTCTCTC
>NW_021335627.1:0-374 GCF_001605985.2 Dendrobium catenatum
TATGGCATTTCTGTTCATCCAACTATGGTAAACAGCATGGCAATAAAGCAACAAACCACTATTGCTGTATTTAATATTAGACTTCACAGCCATTTTCAATTCATTAAAGCATACAAACCAAGGAGTGTGAAATCCCCAACCATCCAGCACCTTCAGAATATCCATAAGCTGCTTACAAGAAGTTGTAATATGGTCCATGTCTTCAATTAAAGAACAACCAACAGAACATATAACATTTACTTCAAACCCCCGAGCATGTAGCCAGCAATTTGTTGGAACAGCATCCATAAAAATTTGCCACCAAAACAAACATTCTCTAGGTCTCATTCCAGTTTTAAAAACAGCAAAACACGGATCCTCTTCATAATGAAATC
>NW_021335628.1:0-277 GCF_001605985.2 Dendrobium catenatum
TAGGTACCACCCCTAAAGTCTTGTATACGCCTTTCATGGCATGATAGGATTGAAGGCCATGGTCATGATGTCACTTGACACCGATCGTACACATATTCCTTGGTATGGCAGGCATGCTAATACTCTTTGTATTTCCCTTAAATGGGAGAGATGTCGAGAGGATGCTAGACTTTTCATTGGCAGGGGTACCTGTACGAAATAACATCATTTGATTTATAAATAAAATTAAAATTCATATATTTTCCTTCAACAGATTTTCCAATTATATATATATATA
>NW_021335629.1:0-322 GCF_001605985.2 Dendrobium catenatum
ACTTAATAATTATAATTGTTTTTTTTAATAATTATAATTGTGCTTATAAAAATAGGTCTAATACAAAAAATATGAAAGAGTGGGCCATCTTGAAGTTAATAGCAACCACTTCATTCAATGATCTAACACATCTTTTTGTGAGAGCCAATTCATAATCTTATACATAAGAGATTAATCTTAATATTCATGTTCATTCATAGAATAATAAGTTTAAACAAATAAAAAAACGTAATATGTTACAATACTCACAAGCTTCATTTAAGACAATTTTTTTACTATTTTCTATAGCGATTTTCTAACACAAATCTTTTTGAAAGTAGCA
>NW_021335630.1:0-310 GCF_001605985.2 Dendrobium catenatum
TCCCTTATTTATGATATGAAGTTATGAACTATTACCATATATCTTATTTATTTTATCAAATTTTTTTTAGAATATAAATGACTTAATGTAGCATTACTCTTTTTTTTTTTCTTTATTCTTGCCTAACGAATTTCTATTTGCTTCTACTAATTGAACTCTACATGTATTGAGTTAGTCAAGGTTTAGAGTGGGCGCTTATCCGTTGAGGTTTGAGATAGAGTGTTTAGGTTTCATTTGGGACAACTTTCTTATTGCTTTCTAAAACGATTTTTTAGTACAACTTTTTTTTGAATTAAAAAAATTTGTACTG
>NW_021335631.1:0-312 GCF_001605985.2 Dendrobium catenatum
ATCTAATCTGACTTAAAGTCTTCAGTAGTCTGGAGTATGATTTTCTTAAAATATTTGTACACATAAATAACAAAAGCAATATTTCAAATATATGTTAAGAGAAATAATAGTTAATATAGTAATATTTTGGAATCATCAAAAACACACATGATATAAAAGCTTAATTATGAAAACTAAGTTGCAATAATCTCTCCCTTTTTTATGATGGAAAAATAATTATTATTTGAGTTAATATTCAAAACTTTTTTTCTCCTTTGCTTCCCCAAAATGAATGGCCAATTAAATAATAAGGGGTTCCCATGAAGATCAGAA
>NW_021335632.1:0-203 GCF_001605985.2 Dendrobium catenatum
TGAACCAGAAAGTTCCAAACTCACAAAAAACTTATGGATCACGTCCAGATTAGGGCGACGTAAAAAAAAATTTACTTACCAGAGTAAGGGAAAAAGGGGCTACCAGTTGAGATACAATAGAGTCATAAAAAAAAGAGCTGGACAACCCGTAAAAGAGGACTGCATAAAATTAGGCTTAAAAGTAGAAGAAGATTATCCAGAGA
>NW_021335633.1:0-221 GCF_001605985.2 Dendrobium catenatum
CCTCCTAAAACTGTCTTGTAATCTTTTTGCCTACTTATATTTGTGTTAATTAAAGGGAGAGTGAATGGGAGAGTATGAGAGAGTTTTTGAAGGAGGATTCTAACTACTTGAGCGTGAAGGATTCATTTCGTATTCAAAGGTAAAAATCTCCACTTATAATTTGTGATTACTTTACTATTTTCTCTCATCCTTCTAAATTTCTTGTGAGAAGATCTGTCAAG
>NW_021335634.1:0-268 GCF_001605985.2 Dendrobium catenatum
CTATTTTTTTTTAAAATATATATATAAATAAAAATAATAAAAATTTTTGATTTCCCCTATTTTTAAAGGTTTATTTTAGTAAGGGGAGATTAGGAGAACATGATTTTTTTTTGCAAATTCAACCAGTAATATTTGTCATCATCAAAAAGGAAGAGATTGTTGTGAATCTGTATTCATAGATTATGATTTTGATGATAGTAAATACTCTTGTTTCTCTACAACTGCCTTATCTATTGATATTTCAGGTCCACAAGATTAGACTGCATTT
>NW_021335635.1:0-262 GCF_001605985.2 Dendrobium catenatum
AAGCACATCAATCTAATCTATCAATTCCAAACAAATCAGAAAATCTACAAAAATCGGGCAGCGTAACGGCAGTCGGTCAAATTTACACAAAAATCCTGCAAAAAAACACAATTTTCAAATTCTTCCAAATTACAGTAGAATATCTATAACATCAATACGAGACTATTGTCCTATAGAAATCAAATCAAATCAAGTCTTAATATTTTTCTATTCGATTAAAATCGCGTAGAATCAATTCCGACAGGTAAAATCTTCGCAGAAT
>NW_021335636.1:0-200 GCF_001605985.2 Dendrobium catenatum
TCAACTCTCTTTCTTCCTTCTTCTCCTCCTTAACATAGGCCAAGAAGCCTTCACAACCTTTCTTTAATATCTGAAAGGCCTTCAAGGATGACACAATCATTGCAGTTACTCCTCTATCCCCTTGAAATTTAAACTTCTCCTCTCCTGACATACAGAACTTAATCTCCTTCTTGTTACAATCTATAGTCACGAAATGACAA
>NW_021335637.1:0-394 GCF_001605985.2 Dendrobium catenatum
TTGAAAATCTTGCATATATCAAATTATGAACCCTATCCTAGCAAACATATCAAGCTACAAAGGACATACAACTACAATATGTTATTAGGACAAGCAAAAAATTTTGATTTGAAGGTTTGAGCTTTTGGACCCTGTCCTACCAGACATATTAAGCTATAAAAATATATAACTGTAATATGTTGGTTTAGATAGGGAGAAAACTTTGATCTAAAAGCTCAAATTTTCTTGAGATTTGTCCATCCACATCGAGTTATAAAAATAAAATATATAACTGCAACATATTAGCTAGGACACAGAAGTTTAAAATTTTTGAAGACTTAAACTTATTTGGACCCAATCCAAATAATACATTAAGTCACTAAAAGAAGTAACTATATATATTACTAAAGATTGG
>NW_021335638.1:0-248 GCF_001605985.2 Dendrobium catenatum
TCTCGAGGAGATTAGTTGTGTAAATTGTCAGGGTATAGTTGAGTGCTATAAAAGTTGACTATTTCATTCAAATTGGATGATAAAAAAATTCACCCTTTAAGAGGAATATCGATTTAATTTGTGATTATCTGAACTTGTTTGAGAAATCATTCCATTGTCCTCATTAAGCAAACCTCAATTTAATTCAATTGCCCGCTTATGACAAAATCTTGTTGTTTCGCTCTTAGATCTCTAATCCTTTCATTATG
>NW_021335639.1:0-317 GCF_001605985.2 Dendrobium catenatum
GGGGGGGGGGCGAATTGGTATTTTTAAAAATTCTTAAAAACCAAGAATAAATATCACAAACCAAACTCACGATGGAAAAATAAGTACGGAAAATAAAAGTGCGGAAGCAGTAAACAGAACACAAGGGTTTATAGTGGTTCAGTCAACTTGACCTACGTCCACTCCCCGGAGGCGCCCTTCGAGTATTGCACTACCAACGTGACTCTCTTTAGCCCCCATAGCTAGGCGGAGAAGCCTTTACAAAATACCTCCTTTTTGCCACCCCCAGTAAGGTAGAGAGCCCAACTCCTTTTGCTTCCTCCTGAAGCAGGCAGAGA
>NW_021335640.1:0-219 GCF_001605985.2 Dendrobium catenatum
AAACTCCTCCTAATCGCTTTTAAAACCATGTTATTTGGTCTCAATGCAAATGTAGAGAGATAGGGTTGTTTTTATTTAGAAGGTTTTTTTATTTTTACCAGCTTGGTTTTGAGGCCAAGATGTCTAATTATTATGGTATGCAAATGCTGACTCACAAAAAAGAAAGATTTTTTTGTTATCTAATTCTTATGTGAAGGCATTCTATATGCAACAAGCTTG
>NW_021335641.1:0-220 GCF_001605985.2 Dendrobium catenatum
CTTTAGAATCCATAATCTCTTTTTGTTGTTTGAGATTATGGATTATAGCTTTTGATTCTCTTACTAACTTGTAATCGTTTTTAGCAATGAGATGGGCTTCACGCCCCAAATTTTCCCCAAAAAACTTTCTGTACCATTTGCCGTTAAGTAAAGTCTACCTTTTTGGCACGCACATATAATAAGCAACTGGAAACCTGTATAGCCCAGTTTTAGTAGAAGT
>NW_021335642.1:0-279 GCF_001605985.2 Dendrobium catenatum
AGGAAAAAAAAATCACAGTGCTACACCACATAAAAAATTCACTATGAAAATAGGAAGAAATAAGTACAAATATCTATTCTCTCTCACTCTCTTCTTGTTTCTCTTCTCACATACATTGTTCTCAATATATACTTACTCAAAATACAAGAGAAAGCAAAGTAAAATAACCCCAAGGGACGCAACCCTTCGGAAAAACGAGAAAGAAAACCGTTCGGTCTGTCTCGTAGCACTGCGGCGACGCCAGATTGGGGCAGCGGTGCTCAAGCCTCTGCCTTGCAC
>NW_021335643.1:0-1262 GCF_001605985.2 Dendrobium catenatum
ATGACCCAATTAGAAAAGTATATGTATTTGATTTTATGTATGTTAAAAAAAGATAGAAATAGACATAAAAAGACTTGGTTTAAAAATATTAGAAATGACATTTTTATTATATTTATATAAGAATTTGCATCTTAATAGGACAAAATGCAGAAAAATGATTCATGTAGCCGACCTCACGTAGTGGGATAAAAACTTAAATGCTATTATTTTTGTATTAGAACCATCTATTTGTGTAATTGTTTAAATTTAGGTTCAACTAACTTGCTATCTTGGCCAATCCAATTATAATCATGGTTAAGAATAGATTGGTCCAACAACAATTCACAAATCAATCATGCTTCCTAGAATAACAACTCAAGTCATTCTCTATCAATCATATAAGAGACTTTACAACAAGTTTGTGGTAGCTCCACCAAGATCATATCACTCATCACAAATCCGTAGAGTCGCTGAATAGTTAACTACATATGGCCACTTCATATACGGAGCTAAAACCACGCCTAAGAGATTCTTTAAACACCATAAAATATCTCTATCACAAATCTTCATCGCACTTAAGGATCACAATCGTCTATCAATCATATGCTTCTGCAATATATGCCACATTGCGCATGATTTATGTAGCCCTCCATATAGACAAATTAATCTGTATGGATGCTGATCAGAGGCAAATTAGAGCACGCCACATCACCCATTTGTTGTGTACCGCTATGTACCGTGTCCATTTTCCTCTCTAAACACTCAAATGATATTAATTATCACTTGTCTTAGATCAAACAACTCTTCTTTTCCCTCACAATAAATGGACCTAAATTTGGGTTCTCCCCTCTTCATGGATCTTTTGTGTCATTGTTGACAATTGGTGCTGCCACTCTTGTTAGGCCGTTGCTAAGAAAATCGTTCATATCCACCAATACCTATAAGCCATTATGTGTCTTAACACCACTAAAAGAAGATGTTGTTAGGCTAACATCAATCATAATAAGATTTGTTTGGGATAACTTTTGGCTGTTATTTTCTGCTACTTTCAACAAATTTTTTAACTAAAAAGTTATTGGAGAAAAAAATAAATAAATAAAATGTCCCAAATGACCTAATTACTTTGTTTTAGAAAGAATAATGTTAAAACAAAGTTTTTTAGTCTAAGGTTTCATTTGAGACAGTTTTTTTACTGCTTTATCTTTCAGATTGTAACCACAATTTTTGTTTGGGAAAATTTTTAAACCAAGTATTATTAGTTATTAAATTATGTGATTAAGTAT
>NW_021335644.1:0-275 GCF_001605985.2 Dendrobium catenatum
CATTAATGAATAAAAAATGATAAATTTAGATTCAAGAGCTATGGCTCAAAGAAAATTTGTTAATGCAAACTGGATATTACAACTAGACCGTAGAGAAGTCAAAGAAACTTAAAAATTTTAAAAGCAATGATCAATAATCAATTAACAAAAAACCTAAATAGCCTAGACAGCAAAACTTTAAAAAAATGCAAGTATGTTAGGTTTTGCAAGGAAAAAACTAGGTGAATGGTTCAAGAAACTGATAGGAAACACTTGGATTTCCAAGTGTTTCACAC
>NW_021335645.1:0-218 GCF_001605985.2 Dendrobium catenatum
AACAATTTAAATAAATATAATGTTATTATAACGTCATTATTATTTGCAAAAACAATTTTTACTTATATATAAATTAAAGTCATTATAACAATATTTGTAAAAACAATTTAAATAAATATTGACACAATAAAAAAGAAGTATTGAATGAAAAATGCAATTATGCATTGTATTTTTTATTCTTTTTAAATTAAATTTATATCACATACATAAAACTTGTT
>NW_021335646.1:0-959 GCF_001605985.2 Dendrobium catenatum
ATAATAAATATTTGAAGAAATCTATTTTGTTGAGTGGTGGTATTTGTGTGCATATCTTTTTTCATCTTAGCTTCATAATCATTAATGATTAATTTGCAAAGTGTTGGATCCTGTTAAGTAAAGACAATATTAAGCAATTTTATAATATCTTAAACTAAAAGTTTTGGGAAACAAGAAAAAAATATACATAATGAGAAATTTCATGTGCCTTATTCCTCGCATATCAATGAATTAGTTAGTATCAATTCATATAACTTTTTCTCCTACAATATTTATAGTGGTAGTAAAATATAAATAATTTAAAAATTAAACCTGCTTGAATATAAAAATATTATTATTTATGTTAAAAAAATTCTCTAAATAAAATAAAAAATGCTAGGATAAGAAAAAAATCCTTTTGAATATTACAAGAACTCTTTTTTTTTTTTTTACTTTTTGATATAATCTTATGTGCAAGTTTTGATTTGTCAAGTTTGTGAATGTAAAAGTATATTTCTTCATAATTTAGGCCATTATAAAATTGTGTTTGAATTTGCTATAAAAAATATATCAAATATTTTCAATAGCGTTTGATATAACAAAATATTAACATATTGTCAATACTAAAAAAAAAAGATCAATTCATGCATACAGATAAAAGAATCAAACCTAAAACAAATTCAATAACAACACATGTTGTATTTCGTTCTTCCTCCTTTTTTGGTCCTTCAATCAAATCTAACATAAATTTTTTCATTGAAATTAATAGTCGTAATAAATATTAGATGAAGTTCATCTTGTTGAGTGGTGATATATGTTGATATATTTTTCTTCATCAAAACTCCATACTCATTAATGATCAATTTAGAAAGTGTTGGATCATGTCAAGTAGAAGGTAATGTTAAGCAATTTTATTATATCACAAACCAGAAGTTCTGGAAAAAAAAATATACATCATAAGAAAATTTTTATCTTATTCC
>NW_021335647.1:0-396 GCF_001605985.2 Dendrobium catenatum
TAAAAAGACATATTTAGTAAACACGTGAAAAAATATATAATGTTTAATATTTTACTTCAAATATTATATATAGTGAGCATGCACATTATAGAAAAATCATGTATAACCGTCGGACTTTCCGGCGGAAATAAATACATATGTTGGCAAAAGCGGCGGGCCAACCGGCATTGTTTTTTCGACCGTACTATAACAACGGCTTTTTTGGCGGAAGAGCCGCGGGTAATTTACCGGTGGATAATCCACTGGCCTATTCGTCGTTTATTTATAAGAATGACAGTTTATTCTAGTGAATTGTCCGTCGGAACTTAAAGTTGAGTATTCAACGTACAGATATTCCATTGGCCTACTTAAACTCGATGAATATTTTCCGGGGGATAGTTTGACTGTAACAGTTCC
>NW_021335648.1:0-555 GCF_001605985.2 Dendrobium catenatum
GCTAGTGGATGTGTGTGGTGTGGTACTAGTGGATGTGTCCACTTGATCTGCTTCGCCTCTCAAGACATCCGCATTTAGATTTTCTAGCTGTAAGTCTCATAATGCCAAATCTGTTTCATCATCTATGAACCACTCATTATCAGATGATACAATATGAATGATTTGCAATGTACAAATTTAAAAACATACCTAGTGGTTGCAGGGCGAATGATTTCCTTCTTTGAAAACTTTCTCATCAAGCTTAAGACCCATGAGTGATTGTAGATGAACTTTGTAATCTTCTTCGCCCTAGAAAGAACACTCTTATACTGAGGTAAGTCACCAAGATCCTCCAAAATGAGATCGATACAATGTGTTGCGCATGGTGTCCAATATATGTGTGTCCTCTTCTCCATCAACATCTGACCAGCTACTTTGTATGCACTGGCATTATCAGTCAATACCTGGACAACCAATTTCTCCCCAATCTCCTCAATAACCCCATCAAATAAATTTAAAATGAATGTAGTATTTTTCACCTCATCTGAAGCTTCAACTGATCGTAAAAACACCGTG
>NW_021335649.1:0-306 GCF_001605985.2 Dendrobium catenatum
TTATTTTCATGTATTTTATTTGTTATTTGTACTTTTTTATTTCTACCCTCACTTGAGGGCTTTGTTTTATGTTTGCCCTAGGGGCAATTGTGTCTTTTAATTTTCCCTCATGTATTTGGCTATTTAAGCCCTCCCCTCCCTCTTGGAAGGGGATGATGAATATTGATATGAAAAATTTCAACTTTGGTTTTGGATCTCTTTGTGAGTTCTGAGTTCTCTTTGTGAGTTCTCGAGTGAGGAATAGCCTAGGAGAGGCTCAAAGCAATACACAACAGCCCCTTGGTGGAGCTCTTGGTTTTCTATCGA
>NW_021335650.1:0-258 GCF_001605985.2 Dendrobium catenatum
GGCTATTTTATTGATATTTTTTTATAAATTTTTTATCTCAAAAAGATTTATATGAATTTTATCTTAAAATTTGAATAATTCTTCCAAATTAAATTATGAAGCATCACATTATGCACCCATTTTATTTTCAATTTTCTTCTACCTCAATCTTCCAATATTTTGTTATTATTTGTGGAGAGCTATTGCTTCATTCATAACTAAACAAAAGTCAATAGGAATTTCTTTAAGGGTAGGACCCCTAACCTATTATATATATTT
>NW_021335651.1:0-332 GCF_001605985.2 Dendrobium catenatum
AGGATGTTATAAAGTAGTATGTATGTAAATTTCCCTTTTTTGTTAACAAAAGGGGTCGAGTGCTTTTTTTTTTCACAGAGCTTCTAAGAAGATTGACTGATTTGACCGAGGCCAGCCGGTTTTATGGGATTTAGTCAGAAGATTTCGATGCTACGAGGTGAGGAATTAAATGAGATTTGAGATTTTAATTTGACTTTACTAATTTTGGGTTAAACCTACTTGTAGGATTAATAAGAACTTCTTTTTTTTGGGGAAATAATAAGAACCTACTATTACAAGTATTAACGACCATTTAGAGTGACAGCAATACCTCAATCAATCAAAATGGCGTC
>NW_021335652.1:0-233 GCF_001605985.2 Dendrobium catenatum
AAATTTTTACACAATATGTGCAAGTTTATACATGCTTTATATAAGTATTGTACATGCTATGTACAAGCATTATACATGAATTATACAAGTTTATACATACTATGTACAAGTATCTTACACATTATATATAAATTTATATATGCTATGTACAAATATTATACACACTATGTGTAAGTTTATACACATAATATACGTATTTATACACATAATATACAAGTTTATACATGTTATGT
>NW_021335653.1:0-389 GCF_001605985.2 Dendrobium catenatum
CTGATCAATTTAGATAAATGTGGTTTACCTTATATACGAGATCATTGATCCTGCTTGTCTTGTTTTTCTGGACTATTTTGCTGTGGACCCTATTTCTTTCATGTGCTATAGCTTTTTTAATTATATGATGCAGATTCCTCTGCCTGTTGATTGTTGTGTCTTTTACTTTTTCTGCTGGATTGTCTTGCATCATTCTTCTTATCAATGTTGGTTTCTGGATTGTTTAGAGGATCATATTGATGTGCTTTTCACTGTGATCAGTGGGATTTTTCCTCTGCTGCAGTTTCTTATTACTACTGTTAGTGGGCTGTGTCTTCTGGATTGGCGTTCCTCGGTCACTTTCCAGATTTCAGATATTTGTTCTAGTTTATGGGTGAATGCCAGCATCT
>NW_021335654.1:0-231 GCF_001605985.2 Dendrobium catenatum
CTGCCCAATCACAAGTTGGGTAGCTCTTTGGAGCAAAGAGGGTTTAAAGTGGATGTTACATATCCATACAATGATAAAGAATTTTTAATTTAAGACGAAAAAAACCAAGTAAAAAAATATATTTATTTGGTGCTTTGAAGAAATTCCAAGAAGCTTTTAAGCTAAAAAAATGGAAAACTCAATTATGTTTGAGATCATTTCGCTTAATCATAACTATAATAATCCAAAATT
>NW_021335655.1:0-202 GCF_001605985.2 Dendrobium catenatum
CCACACAATTTTTTTTTTTTTTTGGGAAATTACCACACAATTTTTTCATATGTATATATTTAGCTCTCTAATCTTTCAATAGCATCGAAGATATTATTAATGTTATTTTTTTGTAAAATAAAATATATCTTTTAAACCTTATTATATAAAAATTTATGTGGTATCTATGTAAAATTTTTTTGTCTTAATATCATATCTTAAA
>NW_021335656.1:0-240 GCF_001605985.2 Dendrobium catenatum
AATCGGATGGTGTCCGATTCAGAAGACGAAAATGGGGTGTTTAATCAATTGGAGATATCGGACTCCGAAGAGGAGCCAGAGGTGATTCACAGGAGAAGACCAGCGGAGAGGGGCAGACACCACAATGAATTTCGTGTTAAATTGGACATCCCATTTTTTGAAGGCAAGCTGCACATAGAAGATTATTTGGACTGGGAAAGGTTCGTAGAGACCTTCTTTGAATACATGGAGATTGAGCCG
>NW_021335657.1:0-225 GCF_001605985.2 Dendrobium catenatum
CGGTGCATCATAGTCCTACACATGTAAAAGTAGACTAAACAATAATTAAATAAGATTAATGATGTTAATAGTGAATGATTGGAATTCAATCATTCACAAATCTTTTCCCATGAACTCTATTTACATGCATAGCCCATGCTTGAAATTTAAAAAGATCTCTCAAAATTAAAAAATATAATTTAAAAATATTTTATAAATACATATATATTAACATATAAACATATA
>NW_021335658.1:0-270 GCF_001605985.2 Dendrobium catenatum
ACCACTATAAATCCGGTGTGTTCTTTCTTATTATTTCTTCCGCATTTAATTTCCGCATTTATTTTCTTTGTGGTGTTTTTGGTTTGTAGTTTTATTTTAAAAGATATTTAAACAACCAATCCACCTCTCGTTTGTTTAGCCTTGGGCCAGTTCTATAGGGCTTAACATCCCTAATGAACTTTCAAGTGGTATCAGAGCTTCATTCATAAAATAAGTTTTTAAAAGCTTTTGGATTTTTTGATCCATGGCTAATCGTAATGTTGCGGAAGG
>NW_021335659.1:0-1095 GCF_001605985.2 Dendrobium catenatum
GAAAAAAAAAGAAAATGAATGATCGATCAGATGAATCTTTTCGCTACACGGATCTTGGGGCGTTATAATAAAGTACGGTGTATATCATCTTTGATGATTAGAAAAAAATTTAAATCCTAAAATCTTGCCTAAATTATGATTGGTGGCTATTTTTTAGATCATAACTAATCATCCTACACGATCTAAATTAATAGGTACGATTAGCTAGATGAGCTGATTATATAGTGTGATATAAATCATACAATATAATGAGCTCAAAATTTAAACTTCTAGTTTTGACTCAATCTCACTCCCCCTTAGTATGTGTGTGCATGGTCACCAAGCTAGAATACACCGTTACCAAATTGTTGCAAATCTATTTTCATGGCTTATGTTTTGATGATTGACAAACACTATTTCTCTTAGACTGCTTGTTTCTTCTAACTTTTCAGGAATCGAAGATCGGACGAACAAGACAAAGCCAGTTTAGGATTACGTAGGTTTAGGGTTGAGTCAGTCTGTACTTTTGTTTTTCACTTTTTGAGTCTACTTGAAATGGTCAAAGAGACTGATGCTAAGTAACCCTTCACACACACACTTGAAAGACTTAGAATTTCTATTTTTACTCATATCGGCCAGGACGATTTTTTTTATCGACCTGGATGATGAGGTTTAAAATAGAAAATATAAATAAGGATTCTTAATTAAGGCAGCCGTCATTAACATATCGGCCTGGACGATAAGCTCAAAACAGAAAGAAGTTACCGCCATAGACAATTAAGGTATACTGTATTTTTAAATTATCGGTCAGGATGATCATTGATCAGCCTGGACGAAATTCTCAAATTATGCCTTAATTGATCAAGAAATCAAGGGAGTAATATCGACCAGCTCGTATCTTGTGAGGGATTCTCCTCCTAGACATGGGGGCTAAAGGAGAGTCACATTTTGTAGTGCAATACTTGGAGGGTGCCTCCAAGGAGTGGACGTAGGTCGAGTTGACCGAACCACTATAAATTTCTGTGTTCTTGTTTTCTTTCTTCCGTACTTTTAATTCCGCATTCATTTTTGTGGAGTGATTTTGGTTTATATTTTTTATTCTTTGTTAAAAGAAAT
>NW_021335660.1:0-261 GCF_001605985.2 Dendrobium catenatum
AGGGGTCTCTTGGGTACCCAAGGGGTCATCCCATACACTCAAAGGACTTGGTTTAAAAATTTGAAAGAGGAGGGGTGTATGGGTTAATGGGTCAAACTTGGTTGACTTGGTCAACCAGGTTGACCCAAGGTCTGAATTTGAGTTCAACAAGCTGGGTTTGATATTTGAAATTCATTGAAAGTGATTTCAAAGAGTTTGGAATTAATTTGAATTGAAATGGGCAATTGAAATCCCATAAGGGTATTTTGGTCAATTTTGACC
>NW_021335661.1:0-528 GCF_001605985.2 Dendrobium catenatum
ATAGCATAAAAACAAAAAAAAAAGAAAATATAACAAATATTGTTCATAACAAAATTTAAGCAGAAAAATCTAAATGCATCAGATACGTCTCTTGGGTAGTCACCAATTGAAAGAAGTTTCTCATGGTAGAGGATAGGATGCACGCTCTCAAACTTCTTCTCTTACAATCTGAAACAGTTTCAGATTTTCAACCAAGAAAATCTGAGAGAATTTCTCAGATTTTATTGGGCTGGGTTGTAGAAAACGGGGAGGAGAACCTAGCCGTAATTGTGAATAGAGAGCTGAAGACAGATCTCCTTTACAGGTTTTGGGAGAGAGGATTTATTCCTTGCAAACAGGGGAGATGAGAGGCGGTGAAAGGGAGAGGGAGTTGGCGGGCTAGAGAGGGAGTGGAGCCTTGTTTCCTAAATCAAAAACTCTAGTATTAGGAAATAATTAAAACAAAGAAGAAAGGAAGATTCGGCAATGATAGAGGGGTTTTCAAATTGTTTCCAAAAGGTGGGATGTAGTTTAGGAAACAATTCTCTG
>NW_021335662.1:0-238 GCF_001605985.2 Dendrobium catenatum
CTTCCAACCTCTATAGCTTGACTATGTTTTTACCAAACTAAATCACCTATCTAGATGATTCCCTCCGACCAGTATAACCTAACTATAGTCCTTTCAAACTCCATCACACGTTGAGTTTGGTCACTCCAACCACCGACACTCGACTATATTCCTTCCAACGTCTGTCTCTGACTGTCTATGGTCCCTGCAATAACTATTTCTCATCTTTAGTGTTTCCAACATCCATCGCCCACTGACT
>NW_021335663.1:0-279 GCF_001605985.2 Dendrobium catenatum
AGACACCATTCAAAGACATTGCTGGTCATGTCATCACGAAACTCTATCACAGAATGCCTCCACCGCCACTAATGCCCCCAAAATTGTCATTATCATCCAAATCATCTTTATCTGAGTTTCTCATATAGGCAAGACAAAATAGTTCTTACCTCCAAGGTTTTAACGCAAATATCCCTGACTTTATAATTAAGTTTGTGCGTAAAATTCTAGAGCTAAGACAAGAATAAGTACTCGGCAATCTCTTTCTTTATCAGAATTTCTCTCGGCATACAAAAATAC
>NW_021335664.1:0-207 GCF_001605985.2 Dendrobium catenatum
GCATGACAAAATCTCCTTGTCCACAACCAAGAATTATCAGCAGCATTTTTTAAGCAAAAGAAGCAACGCATTTAATATTATTTAAAATAAGCATATAAATATTATTTATACGCTTTCCCTACAAAATAGTGTTATTATTTAAGCTTATGATGTAAGTATTAGCCAAAAAATTTATGATGAATCCTTTATCGCATAGCTGACTGATAC
>NW_021335665.1:0-262 GCF_001605985.2 Dendrobium catenatum
AAAAGCTTAATAAGGAATGGATTGACACCACATAATCCAATAAAGGTAATAAATTTAGAAATTGTTAATCAAAGCTGAAGTTCTTTTAAAGGCTAAAAAATTTTTAATCTAATATCTAAATCAAGGAATAAATTAGAAAATGAATCACTAATTTATCAAAAATACTTTCATAAAACATATCTAATTAAAGATTAATGCAAAAATTGGTGAATCAAGAATCATGATTTTCAAGATTTAGTATAAAAAATATCAAAGCTTTAAG
>NW_021335666.1:0-298 GCF_001605985.2 Dendrobium catenatum
TCTGGATCGAGAGTACTTTCTGGAAGCTATGACTACACCGTAAGAATGTATGATTTTCAAGGGATGACTTCTAAGTTGCAGTCATTCAGACAGTTAGAACCTTTTGAGGGACACCAGGTTCGGAGTATAAGTTGGAGTCCTACGTCAGACAAATTTTTGTGTGTGACAGGTTCAGCACAGGCTAAGGTGCCTAGCTTTGGCTCATTTTATTTTTAGATTGTAGTTAATTGTAGTTTTATTGATTGATCATTTCTATGGAGAAAATTAATTGCAGATTTATGATCGAGATGGACTTACC
>NW_021335667.1:0-771 GCF_001605985.2 Dendrobium catenatum
CTTACTGCACATCTAAGTATGTATAAGTCAACTTTTCGTCTATTGGCAAGATTACAAAGGTGAATGAAAATGGAGTGAGTTTATTCTTAAATACATGCATGTCATTTTGTTCACAGATATGGGGGATAGTAGTTGCTCTACCCAAATAATTGATGGAGATGGTGTATATAATGTCTCTGGAATGTTTAATTTCATGAAGACTGTGGAACTTGGTGAATGTGGTCTCTCATATGTTGTAGTCTCCATAATGGGTCCTCGAAGCAGTGGTATGTTTCTTGGTTCATTCTTTAAATTAATTTTTCTATTTTTTATTTATGTTATGAAAGTAACATTTCACAATTTTCTTAGGAATCACATATTGTTGTTAATTGTATGTCTTTAGACTCTTTACTTTAATTTTAAGATTTTCCATCAGATTATTAGCTAGAGCTAGATTTTCCTAAATTATTGCATTTAATTATAAAAAAATTTAGGATAGAGGAGTAATTACATAAACATACATTCAAGCGGTAGTGGCTTGTATAAAAGTAGCGCAAAAGTTTGGTCTTGCCTTAGTCATATTTGCTATGTGTTGTTTCCATGTTGCTTTTCAAATAATGTATTGCAATTTTATTTAGTATGTCTCATAAGCATGATCATAAAGAAAGCACTTGTTGAGTTGCTTGCCAATCTAAGTGAGAGTGTTTGTTGCTTTATTTTACGTCATAGAACTCAACATGACATTTCATCCTGGTAAGCTATTTGTGACATAAATTGTCAACATAAGAAAGG
>NW_021335668.1:0-519 GCF_001605985.2 Dendrobium catenatum
CTTCTTCCACCCACCCCAGAATTCCTCAAAATCACATATTTCAAGCAATTAAGCACATAATATAATATTCTTATGATTTTAATAAAAGATAAATGAGGCATGTACACGCATGCTAGAGATCGTGTCTAATATGCAGAATTAGATATATATGATCTATTTGATTTGGGATTCCAAGTTATCTGAAGGAATAATACATATTAAGTTGGACACCACAAGAAAATATGAGATTTCTGCCAAATTAGAACACAAAACTGGTAGAAATTTCACCAAAAAAAGCCCTTATCTCCAAATTAGGGTGCTACTTTCACCCTTTTTCGCTCGTGTAAGCTCCATGCACATGCGAAGCACTTCCTCTTTTCTTTATTTGTTAGAAGATCTAAAGATAAAATTCGTCTCCTTCAATGTTTTCAATCAATTTAAGATTTCATTTATTAGATTTTATTTAAAATGGATTTGAAGTTTTAGGTTCATTTACATTTTTTATTTTATTTTTAGATTTGAGTGTCTTTTTCATGTAAT
>NW_021335669.1:0-229 GCF_001605985.2 Dendrobium catenatum
AGATTGTGATCTTGGAGCCTTTATCAAAGCCTCCAACAACTTCCAGACTTTTGATTTTAATCCACTGAACAGTAAACTGCATTTTTCAGATCCATTTTTGACCCTAGTTGACCAATAGGTCAAAATTGACCAAAATCTTATAGGATTTCAAGTGCCTATTTCAACTCAAATCAATTCCAAACTCTTTGAAAACACTTCCAATGAATTTTAAATGTTAAACTTAACTTGT
>NW_021335670.1:0-214 GCF_001605985.2 Dendrobium catenatum
TTGGTAGAAGATCAAAAGAAAGCAGAAAGAGGGGCTCCAGGAAACTGCTCAGGAGGCTCTTACAGGACAACGACCACTCTTCTAGCACCTAAGGGATCTGCATCAGGCAACAGTAATGAGACCACCCGGGAGAAGCCAGTAGAAGGAGGGAGTGGGGAAAATTTCAAAAGGCTGACCGAAAAAGAAATGCAGGACAAGAGAGCAAAGGGGTTGT
>NW_021335671.1:0-3610 GCF_001605985.2 Dendrobium catenatum
TAATCCAACTGAAATAGGAAAATACTTGGTCAAACCACCGTCTGTTTGAACACAAGTAATAGCTCTTGTATATATATCTTTAATGATTTGAATAAAAGCATTATTAACTCAATTCTTTTCAAGAACTCTCCATAACACTTCACTTGGAACTTTATCATATGCTTTTCCTAAATCAATAAATATCATATGTAGATCCTCCTTATTCTCTCTATATTTCTCCAACAAATCTCTCAATAAATGTATGATTCCATAGTAGACCTACCCAGCATGAATCCAAATTGATTTTGAGAAACATTAATATCACAACGCAACCTACGCTCCATAACTCACTACCAAAGTTTTAAAGTATGACGCATTAATTTAATTCCTATATAATTCGCACAATCTTGCATCACCTTTATTTTTAAAAATAATAATTAACACACTCATTGATGCGAAACAAATTCGGAATTGCACGGAGACATAATAAGACAACGGAGTAAGCAAGTCGATATAAAGATTAACAAGTCACAATTAATGATTTAATGAAATCTCAGTTGCAAAATTGCTTAGGCATTGTTACAAACTCATTAGGCACAACAATTTAAAACAATAACAAACATGCGAGTAATGACGAATGCACTTTAATAATAATCCGCGGATTAATATTTAGAAAAGTCACCTTGAGTTTCCCTCACTCAAGCTATCTTGCGGTTAACAGAAGAAAGATATTAGAACACTAATGTGATCACCACGAGGAAGAGGGAGCTTACAATACTGTCCACGGGAAAGCTATTCGAAGCGGGAGGAGTTGATGAACAGTGCAAGCGTGGCCACTCGGATGGACGGTAGTATTCGTCGATGGCTCCTGATGAAGCAACCTGGACTTGAGGGCAGCAGGTCAGCTGTTTTTACTGCTGAAATTCTTCTGGACAGCAATCATTATAACTTAGGAATTCTAAGCAGCAACCATAGGAAGGCTTTGGACAGCAACAGGAGGATTCACGGCAGCAAAAATGGTTGATTTCCCTTTGCTGGGATGATGGGCAGCAAGAAGAAAATCTGGGATGTGCTAGACAACGTGCAACTTAATTATGCCCAGAAATTTGGACAGCCACGTGAAGTTTCCAGGAAAGGAAGGAAACGTGGGAAGAGCATAGAGAGGAGGCGGTGGGATTAGATTAGGAGGTGGGATTTCGTTCCAAAATTAAAAGTCTGATTTATGACAAAATTACAGAGGGAGGGAACACGTGAATTATTTCCCCAAAATATGGCTTGGCTTTTGAAGAGGAATTAATTGGGAAATTTAAATTCAATTGGATTGTAATCAATGCATTGATTGTGCATTACATGGAAATCCATCACATGAATGGCTAGCGGCATAGAGAGAGAGGGAGGAGAAGTTATGAAAATTTAAACTTCAAATCAATTGTAATTAATGCATTGAATTAGCATTAATTGTGCTTCCTCCCTAGCATGGCCGGCGGCATATAGAGGGAGAGGGGATTGGGGGAAAAGTTTAAAACAACTTCCAAATTGACCAATATAATTTAAGGAGAGAATAATGTCATCCAATCTAATTTGAAATTTAAAAGTGAATGACATTAAAAACTTTCCTAATATAGATTTCTATTTAGGAAACTATTTGAAATTCAAATTTTGAATTTCAAATGGTTTAAAATAATTTCCCCAAATCCTTCATGCTCTATAGGAAGGTAATAATGAGACATTAAATCCTCATTCAAGGGATGGGAAGAAAGCGGCCAGCGGCTAGGTAGGTGGAGGGGGAAGGCTGTGGGAGGGAGGGAGGTCGGCGATCGGGTGGGTGATGGTCGGCGCCTTGGGGAGGTGGAGCTAGGGGAAGACTTGGATGGATGAAGAGGGTAGAAAGGAGATGAACAAAATACAAGTAAGATAAAAGTAATTAACGAACTCACAAAGAGATCGTAAGAACCGCGAACCTTTGACTCTTCCAAAGATTGACGGGGTATTGCAAGTCACCCTCCTCGGGCTTCTCCTCTCATGAACTCACTAAGAGATCAACAAGAACATAAAAATTTCATTATCAATAATTCATCATCCCATACAATGCATGAGGCCTCCTATAAATAGGCCAAAATGAACCAAAACTAAAAGACATAAATGCCCTCGGGGTTACAATATCAAAATGACCACCCATAAGGGTAAAACCGTAAAACTGAAAAATAAAATAAACTATTACATAAAAAGACTAAAAATAAAACTCCTGATCGTGATCGTCGATCTCCGGCGTCTCCGATGGTACATGTGTCGAAATCGTTGTAGATGTCCTCATCACTCATTCTTCACTCGTCTGACATCTTTTTAGTATTCAAAACAGTATTAAAAAGTTTAGTAAGCCATGAAATTCATTTATTTCCTAAGCATTTTCATACATCTATTGAAATATCATCAGGTCCAACAACTTTTTCACACTTCATTTTCTTTAAAGCCTCTCTAACTTCGATTTTACTAATACACAAATAAAAACAAAAAACTTTATTTTCATATAAGGTGCTAAGGTCACTAAAGTTAATCATATTTTCACATTCTTCATTAAAAAATTTTGCAAAATATCTCATCCACCTTTATTGAATATCTACTAAGAAAAATATTTTTTTATCTTCAACCTTCATATGCTTCACTTGAACAAAATCCTTACTACTCTTATCTCTTTGTTTAGTTAACTTATACATATATCTTTCTCCTTCCTCAGTATCTAACCTTTTATATAAATCAAAGATAAGATCTTTGCATCACATATTGCTTTCTTAGATTCCTTACGTGCCTCTTTATATTTATCCTAATTATAAGAATTTTTATATTTAAACTAATTTTTATAACAAATCTTTTTTTTTACACATTTCGATTCCACCACCAACTATTTTTTACTATTAAAAGTTTTTCCCTTTAATACTTCAAGCACATCTTTTATAATATTCTTAATATCACTAGCCACTTTTTCCCACATAATACTAGCATCCTCATACATAGACAAAATCTTAAATTCTAAAATCTTACTCTTAAAAATATTTTTGTTAATATTCTTTAAATGCCCCCATCTAATCCTATAATATCGTTTAACTTTATTTTTTATTTTCTGTCTTTTTATCTTAAAGTCCAAAACTAAAAATCGATGTTGGGTACATAAATTTTCACTCAAAATAATTTTAAAATTTTTGTAATCTAAATGATCTAATTTTTTAATAAAAATATAATTAATCTGAGTTTTATTATAATCATTTATATAAGTAATGAGATGCTCATTTTTTTCTTAAATAAAGTATTAGCAATTAAAAATTATAAGCTAAAGATAAAATATAATATGGTCTCACATTTTTTATTTGTCGTTCCAAACTCATGACCATCATGAATGCTTTTAAATCATCTACCTCTCTACCAACATGTCAATTTAAATCCCCTCCAATAAAAACTCTTTTTTTTCAAGAGATATCTTTTGTATTAATTTTTCTAAGTCATTTTAAAATTTTAATTTTGAATCCATATCCAAACCAACTTGAGAAGCATAAGTACTTATAATATAAACAATCTTAGCATCAATAATATTTTTTAAAACTATAATTCTATCTTCAATTCTATTAATTTTTATAAC
>NW_021335672.1:0-222 GCF_001605985.2 Dendrobium catenatum
ATGCACCATTATTTAATAATTCAGGGTTAAATCTGGGGTAGAATAGGTTATATCGAAAGAGTCTGTAATTTTCATTTATTTATTTTTTAATTTCTTGAGTCAAGTCTTGTAAGTGTGTATGCTAGCCTAGTGATCGTGCACACACACACAAGAGGAGCAAAAATAATTTTAAATATTTAATTTTTTTGCACATGATATTGTATGATCTAGTGTTGCAGAAAT
>NW_021335673.1:0-426 GCF_001605985.2 Dendrobium catenatum
TCATGTTAGTTTGTTCTAGATTGTGAGGGCTCTAGCCAGCAGCTAGAGATTTGGAAGAGCCGGATCTTCTTTTCCAATTGAAGATCCATTATACCCTATTGTTTTCCTTCATATTTCCTACAAAAAAAAAAGGATTCATGGTGTGTTGTTCTTCCCAATTTCTCTTGTAGTTTGTTGATTTGGTTGAAAGTTCTTCTACTTTCTATCAATTGGTATCAAAGCGCTTTTTTGGGATCTATGGAAGTGAAGAAGGAGGCGTTGGAAGGTGAGATGGAAAATCTCAAGGCCGGAGTGGAGGAAAGATATTCCAGCATTGAAAGGCGGGCTCTCATCCATAAAGGGCCACTTCATAAATATGGAAAATATGATGAAGAAGATCATCGAAATGTAGCCAAAAGCCTCGCTAGCGGTTCCGATGGTTGTACC
>NW_021335674.1:0-212 GCF_001605985.2 Dendrobium catenatum
ATGTTGATCAGATTGTTAGATTACATGGAGTACCGAAAACTATTGTGTCAGACAGAGATGAGAGATTTACTTCCAGATTTTGGAAGAAAGTCCAGGAAGCTTTGGGCACCAGGCTTACTTTTAGTACAGCTTTCCACCCTCAGACAGATGGGCAGTCAGAAAGAACAATCCAGATCTTAGAAGATTTGCTGAGATTATGTGTTCTGGATTAT
>NW_021335675.1:0-236 GCF_001605985.2 Dendrobium catenatum
TTTATACACACTATCTATAAATAATAAACACATTATATACAAATTTATACATACTATGTATAAGTATTATATATATTATTTATAAATTAGTGCACACTGTGTATAAGCATTATAAATACTATGTACAAGTTTTATACACACTATGAATAAGTTTTATATGCAATATACAAATATTATATATACTATGTATAAGTTTATACATAATATGTACAAGTATTTAACACACTATAAATAAA
>NW_021335676.1:0-413 GCF_001605985.2 Dendrobium catenatum
TTCTGATGTTGTTTGTTATAAATGCAGGAAGCCTGGACATGTGAAAGACGATTGTCCTACACTTCAAGATCACTTGAGCAAAGAAAAGGAAAAGGGCGAGGAGAAACCTAAGTTTAGAAAGGACAAGAAGAGAGTCCAAGAGGCATTCTGGGCAGAATCTGGTACTGATTCCTCTGAGACTGAATCAGAGGAAGAGACTACAAACCTGTGCTTAATGGGGGAAGATTATCTTGAGAAAAGTGATGATGAAGAGGTATGTAAACCAACCTATGATAAATTGTTTGAGATTTGTGAGAAAATTCATGCATCATACAAAAAACTTAAGAGGACTCATGCTAACTTAAAATTTGAACTTGTAAATTTGCAAAAGGAGTACGAAGTTATACTTAAAGATCATTCAATGATTGATTCTA
>NW_021335677.1:0-364 GCF_001605985.2 Dendrobium catenatum
TGATAGATCACAAGGAATATTAGGATTGTCTTAGAAATCATATATTAATAAAGTTCTTGAGAGATTTAAGATGGAAAATTGTTCATCAAGCATTGTTCCAATTCATAAAGGAGATAAATTGAGCCTTATGCAATGCCCAAAGAATGAATTGGAACATAAAGAAATGGAACAAATTCCTTATGCATCTATTATTGAAAGTTTAATGTATGCTCAGACTTGTACTAGACCAGATATAAGTTTTGCTGTTGGAATGTTGGGTAGATATCAAAGTAATCCAGGGCTTGATCATTAGAAGGCTGCAAAGAAAGTTTTACGATATCTGTAAGAAACAAAGGAATACATGCTCACTTTTAGAAGATCTGAT
>NW_021335678.1:0-226 GCF_001605985.2 Dendrobium catenatum
AACTATTTTTACTATTAGGAGATTTTCCCTTTGATACTCCAAAGACATCTTTTGCAATATTCTTAATATCACTAACCATTTTTTTCCATATAATATTAGCATCCTCATGCACAGACGAAATCTTAAGATCTAAAATCTTATTTCCAAAATTTTTTTTGTTAATATTCTTTAAATGACCCCATTTAATCCGAGAAAATTGTTTTACTTTATTTTTTATTTTATGCCC
>NW_021335679.1:0-237 GCF_001605985.2 Dendrobium catenatum
TTTGTGTTCACATCACCCCAATGGATTTAAAATGGGATTTAGTGGATCGCATATCCATTATGATAGTTTTGTAGGGCTTGTTTTTGCTTTCTAGTTTGTAATAGTTGTTCTTCTTTTTAATACAATTTGTATTTCTTCAAAAAAAAAACTTATTTCTTCTTATCTTATTTTTTTGATATATATGAAATGTGAAGAATGCAATGTGAGCATTAACCAGTTTGTATCATTTGATTCATG
>NW_021335680.1:0-229 GCF_001605985.2 Dendrobium catenatum
TTACTGCTTCTTAAAGCAGTTTTTAGTTCAAAAAATTTAATTTTTTACTAGAAAGCTGCTTTAAGAAGCAGTAAAAAAGTCGTCCCAAACGAAACCTTAGATTCACGATGAACACACGCACAAATAAGCAATCTGAAGTTCACTAAACCCAGAAAAAAAAATGTCCTCCGAGGTGTATGCAATAGTGCACAATCCGGTACAGTTGACCATCACATGGTACAAATGCCTA
>NW_021335681.1:0-299 GCF_001605985.2 Dendrobium catenatum
AAATATGATTAATTATTGTAATTATAATTAATTATTCTTAAATTATAATTAATTATCATTAATTATAAGTAAGTATAATTAATTAATTGATTTAAAAATAAGAAATTGTTTTGTGCACTTTTTGACATCATCGTCACCGATTCAAGCAAAGGTATAATATTTCTAACCCAAAATTCCTCTTGTGGCTTACGACGGGCCGGCAAACCCCCTACACGCTCACGTAGCGTTGTAAGGAGGGAAACCAGCGCGACGCTTGCGACGAACCTAAAATTCTTTTCTTGTGGCTTGCAACGGGCTGT
>NW_021335682.1:0-1794 GCF_001605985.2 Dendrobium catenatum
GGGAGAAAGGCAAGAGCCTCTAGGCTCTTGTGCGGCTCTCCCGTTTTTTTTTGTTTGTCCGTCCCAGACAGAGCGGAAGGGGAAGGGGGAGCATTCGGCTCCCCCGTTTTGTTCGTCTCAGGCCGAAGGCTTAGCGAAACAGAGAGCCGAGTGGATCTCTGCGTGTGTTCCTTGACCCCGTCCAGTGGCAGAGCAAAGCCCTGTTCTTTTCCTTCTCTCAAGCGGAAAGAAGAAGTGCAGGAGTGTAGTGGAGGCGCTTAGAGTTTGCATACTTGCTATAAACTCAGTCTATCTATTGCTTGTTATGTCAAGCTTTTCTAGATCATATGGTTTTTAACCATTAAGTAGGTTGATACAACGGGACTTCTACGTATCCCTAGTAATTTCAAACAAACCTACGTCTCACAACAATGCACTTTGGGATAAGAAGGGAGATCATCAAGCCCTATGGTCCATTTGTAGGCGAAGGCTAAGCATGCAATATGAATGCAAAAATCATGCATATGGGGGGGGAGGGGGGGGGGGGGGTGTTGGATACCAATAAATTGTTTACTTTTGACGGCGCAAACACCTCTCCTACGCTACGAGCCTTGTGCTCTCAATTATCGAATATGGCTTGCTTACTGCCTCCTAATTTGTGCTCTTCATACAAAGAGTAGCAAACAAGTGCACACTTAAATACTGTGTTAACTGATGAGAAATCATGTATTAGTTCCGTCGGAAAGAGGACCAGCCTAAACGAGAGTATGAGGGGTTTTAGGGAAGTCATAACGACTCCTTGTTTATTAAACGAAGCTTTCTAAGGTTGACCTATTGGGTCTAAATAAAGGTAAGGGATCGTAACGTCATTCTCACCACTCTCATTTGGCCATCTCCTGTGTGTCAGCGGCCCCCATTCTCCTGAAGGCTTTTCAACAATAAGTTTCTAAAAGGTACCTATTCCTCCCTTATTAATCAAGACTGGACAAAGTTTGAAGGGTCTGGGGTGGTTGGTTCTTCCCAATTACTGCTCATGGCCTTATATATCCCACAATATTAATGGGGGCCAAATTTGGGAGAGGCCAGGCATAAACAGTAACATGGTGTGGTTTTGAATAATTGCTGCTCCAGTGTTATTTCGAATTTTTTTTTTTCTGATCAGGCAGTTCTCGAACATAATACCAGGCTTTTTGTGTCCACTGTAAAGCTGCCGCATGGCTCCTAGCTGCCCAAGCAGCAGCTCTGACAGAAGGCAAGGTCTTGCATTGTCCCCGCAAGTTCTTTGGAAAGGCTCCAATTGCTGTCCCCTAGTGGTTTTTCCCGAAGGAGAAAAAGAGGGCCTTCTCTTAAGATTTCTTTTCAATATCTCTTGCTTGTTAACTCGTCAATTCCATCATGGTATAGTCTGTCCCTAAGTGCTTCCTAGTGATCGCGGTCGCTGCTGTCCAGTGCCTCCCATAAGCCTCCAAATGCATGGTTTGAAAGTTTCCTGTTTGAAGTTTCCAACAGCTCCAACCTTGCTGTCCAAGATAGGCGTTTCGAAGGATAATTTTTGGGCTTGTTTGAATGCTAACGGGAAGCTTGTCACTTGCTGGTCGCAGTCACTTCTGTTCCACAAATTTCTTCCAAAAGCTTTTACTATTTGAAGCCTTTGGAGGTTGTGTGCGCTGCTGTCCCAAGCTTCCAACGTTGTCGTTCGCTGGGCTTGTCCAAGGGCTTTCCGGAGAGGGAATATGCTGTCCAACTGCTCCGGACAGCAGTTCTCGTCGCTTTGAGATCGCCGAGGTTGATTTGGGAGGAAGGAGAAGTCTTCAC
>NW_021335683.1:0-241 GCF_001605985.2 Dendrobium catenatum
GTGGAAAATGATTTTAACTTTATTTAATTTATTTATAACAATTTAAATATTTACGAGAACAATTGATTTATTTTTTTTACATGTTATAAACTAATAATGCTTTTTATATAATGTTAACTAAGAATTTTTAAAAAATAAATTATTCTAGCCAATTTAAAAAGCAAAATATTTTGAACATTTTAATAATTTTATAAATATAAAAAATTGAAAGTTTTGAATGAAAATATTCCAATCGAAGACA
>NW_021335684.1:0-212 GCF_001605985.2 Dendrobium catenatum
TATGGTTGAAAAATATTTTTCTAGAAAAACTTAAAAGGAATTTTTATTTCGGTTCAACTTAATTTTCAAAAGGGGACATAAATTTTTAAAGTACCAATTCACCCCCCCCTCTTGGTTGCCTTGGGACATTCACTTAGGTTTAACAACCTAATTACAAGACTCAACAAGTTGTATAAGAGCAGCGTTTCAAAATCATAAGTTTGAACTACTTT
>NW_021335685.1:0-228 GCF_001605985.2 Dendrobium catenatum
TTTAACATATTGAGTTTCAAATATAAGGGGAGAATCCATTAGAGTTTCAAAATTTTAAAACTTACCCAAAACCTTTCAAATCAACTTTAATCGTCGTTGTGATGTGTCTTTTATAATAGTCTATTGTAGTTGAACACATGCAATTCAAACTCTTGATCAAACCTGGATTTTGACATTTCACTCTAATCTAATCGGTGCAGTGAAAGAGTCAAGTCTAGGCCTCCCGAT
>NW_021335686.1:0-269 GCF_001605985.2 Dendrobium catenatum
ATAATAAAATCAAGTAACAAAACTTGAGAATGATACTTCATCCATAAAAACATATGTTTGGAATCACTTTACCAATGTATAGACAATCACAGAATTAATGCAACGATTTGGCTTCAAAATCAAAGAACCAAAACAGGAGACGGAAATCCACGAGTAGAGAAATAGATAGAAGGAGATAAGGGAAAAAGATGAGAAGCTCACATTGCCAGTGTAAGGAAACTGGTATAGAAATCGGCTAAGGCAAGGTTCATCGGAACTATCAGCCGAAG
>NW_021335687.1:0-283 GCF_001605985.2 Dendrobium catenatum
GACGATGGTGGGAGGGACTGCAGTCGGTAGGAGATAGAGGTCAGAAGGACCGTAGTCGGCAGGCAATGGTGGTCGGAGGAATCATAGTGGACTGGCAATGGTGGTCCAAGCGATCGTAGTCAACGTGCTGATGGTAGTCTGAGGGGTCATAGTTGGCGAGCGTCGGTGGTCGGTTGGATCATAATCAATGAGCGACGGTGGTGGAAGGTATGGAGTAATCAAGTGATGGTGATCAGAGTGGTGTATCGATGGTATGCAGGGTGTGGTCCGGCACCGGTCAGCA
>NW_021335688.1:0-1102 GCF_001605985.2 Dendrobium catenatum
CAGTAGCCAAGGATTGTTCAAAATATTGAACAAGAGTTCTTTAAATAGAAGAGCTCCAAGGGAGCTCATTAATGGCACTTTGCCGGCTTTATTGTCCCGGACGATAATGACATCATTCTGTACGATCAGCTCAAAACGTGGAACATCGGTCAGAACATCGCCCTATTTGGGTGCTGGACGATTGAAAAATTGGCTTGATCGTCCAGACCAATCTTACGATCGTCCGGGCCGATTAGTTCAAATCAGTGAAAAATCGTCCAGAGCATCGCCCTGTTTGGGTGCTGGTCGATATTTATCGTCCAGGAGTCAACTAAGGTTTTGAATAGATCGTCCTTGCCAATCCTGCGATCGTCCAGGCCGATGTGATCGTATCAATCATACCTTAATTACTCCCCTTAATTACAGGATCAATTTAGGCATAATGTGTAATATCGTCCAGGACGATATTGGAATCGTCCTGGCCGATTTCCAAAAATACAGATACCTAAATATATCATGGCGGCTAATTAAAAATGAACTGATCGTCCTGGCCGATCTAACGATCGTCCAGGCCGATCTAACGATCATCCAGGCCGATCATAAATGATAGCTGCCTTAATTAAGAAACCCATTTAGACCTTCTGTTTTAAGCCTGATCGTCCAAGACGATGTGAGTAAAAACATAAGTTCTAAAATTCTCAAGTTTGTGTGTGTAGGGTTCCAAAAATATTAGTCACTCCAACTAATTACAATTGACTTAAGAAATAAAAATTACAGACTGACTCAACCCTAATCTACCCAGTCTTGATTTGATTCTAATTTTCGTCCAATCTGTGAATCCTGAAATGTTAGTAGTAGAAAGCAGTCCAAAGTGTTTACTATCATCAAAATATAATCCATGAAATCAAGTTTGCAACAATATCCCCCTTTTTGATGTTGGCAAAACACTTTGATGATTAAGGCAGTAAAAAGGCAGGTATAAATAATTTAACAAGGATACAAAATTTAAAACACATACAAAATCAACAAGTACAACTACTCCCCCTTTCTCAAAAAGAGGAGAGAAACTGAAAAGGAAACTAGAACAAAAAAAAGGTACAACAAGAGAAACAACTACAAAAAA
>NW_021335689.1:0-1180 GCF_001605985.2 Dendrobium catenatum
GACTGACACAAATGATTTTGATCATCAAGGAGATTATTATGTATTATCTTAAGACAATTCAACTAATCATACCATATAATCTACAAATCATAATGTACGATCAGTATACTAAACTTGATCAGTTCATCCTAAAACTATTCCAACATACTAAATGAACTCTAGTTTTGAAATTAATTATACTATACAATCATTGATTGTACTATATGAACTGAGTCGAAAGAATTGAATTTTTGGTGTTTTTGGAAGTCTTGTATAAAAAATTGTCTATTAGTCTTTTGAAATGTTATTTTTTATGTTGAAGGGATTTTGAGAGCTCTTAGAGAATTGGAGAAAGAGAAGGTAAATTTATGAGAGAGGGAGAAGTAGTGTGAAGGGATCCCATATGTTTTATCTAAGCAGACTTGCACCTTGATTCCTCCACTAGCTTTGTTGGTCTCTTAGAGTTGCTCTAGGATAAATGATTCAAGGTTGAACACCTAGGTTCTCTTCTTTCACCAGGAGGGGAAAAGCTTCAAGGTACTCTACCATCACCAGAATGTTCAAAAAGCTTTCAGTACTCTACTACACTAGTTTGGTGGAAGAGACAAAGTAAGGGCTTCTCTACCTTATTGTGGGGGCTAAAGGTGATACACTAAAAATTTTAGTGCAATACCTAAAGAAGAGGACTTCGGGGAGTGTACATAGATCAACTTTTGGTCGAACCACTATAAATTCCGAGTGCTCGTTCTGCTTGTTCCACACTTTATTTTTCCTTTTTCTTAATTTCTTGAATGTTTATTATTCATACATAAATATTTTTTGATTACTAAGCTTTTGTTGTTATGATTACTATTATTATGAAAATCAAATGAGCAAAAAATTACATTATTTTTATTAAGTTCTTTCGCTCAAGTTTGTATTTAGTTTTAAAAACTCAAAAAGGGCTTCTTTAAGAACATTCTAAACTTCTTGAATAGGTTATGCATCACTTACGAAGGTACTAATGAAGTTAAATAGTCTTGGTTAAATATTTTGTTACATGATTACAAACTCTTTCATATGAAATATAATGACATTACATTAGGTTTATCCAGATAGTAACATCCCTGCATGCCCTAGGTATAAAACTATCACTCTAAGAAGGTCAATAAAATTTTAATTTATTTACCTGATAACTTTGATGCTAAAGTTACCCTATATG
>NW_021335690.1:0-250 GCF_001605985.2 Dendrobium catenatum
AAAGCGAGCTCGAACTCGAGCTCGTCTAACTGTAAACAAGCTCGAGCCGGCTCGACAGCCATGAGCGGGAATTTTAAATTTAGGCGGTATTTTTAAAAATTTGAAAAATTAGGCGGGATTTTTAAAACTTAAGCGTGATTTTTAAAACTTAGATAAAATATAAAAAATATGTATGAAATGTTTAACATTTAAATAAAAATTAGGTGATTATTATTATTTTTTATATTTATAATTAATAAATAAAATAAAT
>NW_021335691.1:0-1901 GCF_001605985.2 Dendrobium catenatum
CAAATATGACTAAGATGCAACAAATGCAAACACCCACAAACTCTTGTAAGGGAGATATTGCAATATCCTCGTAATCAAAGGTGCATCATACCTGCAAGATCGACGAATGATTCTAGAATGCATGAGTGATCTCTACACACTGTATTGGAACTTCCAATACTAATAACAACGCCCGTTAATTGAGATGGCGATACGGGAGACCAATGATGGAGGACCTTCCCCCTACAAACAAGTACAATCAAAACACCCGAGATTGGTGAAAGGGTGGATATGATGCAAGAAACAAGGGTCTCCTACAAACAGTTTCAGGAACTCGTAGTGGCTATAACGGGTCCCCTGCAAATGGATACTTGTGGATAACAACAGTGTGTTGCAAGTACAATGAACCACTATGGACACAAGTACAGGTATCACCTACGATAGTGGTGATCCAAGTGCTGTCAGTGCACCGGGTATAAAGGCAACTCGATGTATGAAAAAAGGACACCCCCTGGCAAAGGGGAGGAAATGTTTGAACAAATTAGAACCAAAATTCCTGGTGTTCCAAAGTTTCTTCTTGGTTCTACACTTTAGAAGAAAAGCAATCCGGATGCCCACAAACACCAAAAATAACAAGTCCATTATGCCAAAGAGACTAAAAAGGAGTTCTTTCCAAATCAGCAGTCTTTGACTCCAAAATCCAGAAAATCCTTCCCCGATGATTGAGAAAGGGGGATTCAACATCAAAACATCACGCCACCGAATCTGCAACACTGATACAAGTAGACAGAAAGCGTCTACAATCTACAATGCAATGCCACCAGATCTGCAACACTGATACAAGCAGACAGAAGGCGTATACAATCTACAACGCAACGCCACCGGATCTGCAACACTGATACAAGCAGACAGAAGGCGTCTACAATCTACAACGCAACGCCACCGGATCTGCAAGACATATACAAGTAGACAGAAGGCGTTTACGATCTACAACTCATTGCCACCGGACCCACAATACCCGTGCTAGCGGACAGAAGGCGTGTATAAGTTCTCAAATGAAAAGTTGTGTACATCCAAACGATAGTTATCTACACGACTATAAATATTTTAAAGTACCCTGTACATGCACTATAGTTTGTATACACATAGGTACACGATGGGGTACATTTAAATCAATATAAAAATCACTCGCTTGGGCCCCGGCGAGCGTGTTATTGGTACACACGTGACGCCTAGGGATGCTGCGCAGGTCGATAAGTGAATATTAGTTCGAACCTGATCCTTCTATACGGATCGATATAAGTCGACAGGGTTCGAACCTTCAAACAAACACATGGTTGTGGGAACCAGTGTATTTGTTTCAATACATTCGTATTAGGCATTTCAGGCCTACGATCAAAAGAATTCACTAAATAAAAGGCATGAAGCCCACGAAACCCGATCCTCCTAAATAGATAAATAGGAGTAGACAGGGTTTGAGATATCGAATAAATATGCAGTCACGAAGTCGACCGGAATATTTATCTTATACATTCATATTCGACCTTCAAGGCCTTCAATGAAGAAAATTCATGAACAAATGCATAAAGCCTACGAGAAACCTAATCCTCGGTCAACAGCTCAGCCGAGTCGACAAGGTTCAATCCAAAAATAGAAATGACCCCAAACACTCCGATGATGGCCGTGTTGAATGATGATCTCAACCGGAGGGGTCAATTTCAGGCATTTCTAAATGCCTCCCAAAAGTCCAAAATCCAAAATTCCACAAATCCTAAAATCCAGATATTTAAATCTTAAATCAATCCATCAATCACTCAAAGTTAAATCCATCCACCCCCCACAACAATTTGCCGGGGTGGACAAATCAAAATTTACTTCAGCTCATAAAGAGCCAAATGCCTAGTCGAAAATATCACTATGAT
>NW_021335692.1:0-433 GCF_001605985.2 Dendrobium catenatum
CAACAATCTTAGTTCTTTGCATCTCATTTTGATCTATATTCATGTAGATGCATAGTATCTTATTCTGCTTTGTTTTCTTGTACTCTAGGGGCAAAATATGGGCGTTGTCAGGAAGCTCAGAAATTCCGTGTTTACAGGAAAAGGTAGTCTATAAACTATTTATCGTCTTCTTGATGTTTTTTGCTTAATTTTAATTCCAATTTTGTTAAAATAATGTATAAATTTGGATGATAGTTATTTGGTGAGGCTTAGAACTATGTCTTATAGGGATGGAAGCTGCAATTAGTTGAAACGGACTAACAATGTGACAAGATTCTGATCCCGACACCACCCCATGTAACGCCATATCAATAGTGGCATTTTGCATCAAATATTGTATATGTGAAGAAAATTTATCTCCTATATTTATTACAGAACTTCTACATTTTAACTT
>NW_021335693.1:0-356 GCF_001605985.2 Dendrobium catenatum
ATTATAAAGTTCATGGACATTGCATTAACAACTATTTTGTTTCCCATCCTCAACTTCGAAATAATAATGTGTCCCCCAAACCTATGGTAGGATCTATTCTTGGTGAACCTTATGTGTCTGGCGGACATATTATTAACATGGAGGAGACTCAAAATATGATTTTGGATTAACCTAAAGGTCAAGGGGATGACATAAAAAATAACACTTTAGATAACTCTATAGGGGGTGATGTTATGCTGGAAAAGGGAAACAATGACCAAAATATTGAAGTTAAAACTTTTTCTGTTGGCCAAAATGCTCCTATTGAATCGTGTGATATTGGTTTTGTGGGGAGAACTTTTGAGTAACATAATAGG
>NW_021335694.1:0-291 GCF_001605985.2 Dendrobium catenatum
AACGGTGCCCCTTTCCACTTAGCATCAATCCGAGACCTCCTCCGATTCAATCCTGGCCGTCCGAGCTCGCGAGAGGAGGCTGAATAGGCTGGTGCTCCCTAGAGCTCAACTCTCGGTCCCAGTGTTTCAGAACAACTCCCCAGAGCTCCCTCAATCTCCCAGCATCTTCCCTCAATCTCCCAGACCTCCCCTTCCATCACTTCGAGCGAAGTCCGGCGAAAGGCTTCGGCATCCCGCTCGAAGTCACACCTCCGGCCGTCCTCCAGTCGCGGCCTCTGAAGGAAACCTGCT
>NW_021335695.1:0-284 GCF_001605985.2 Dendrobium catenatum
AATCTATAAGTAAAAATAAAAAAACAAAATAAAAAAACATATAAAAATAAACGCATTAATTCAAAATGACATAATCTTGAAGCACATAAGGAAATGGTTTATTTTAAATGATAGGAAAAATTTTAGTTTCATCTTGAATCGCTCATGAATGTCTAAAACACCTAATGGTTATTTACTTTCTTAATAAATACAATGGTGTTTACTTTACCCATAACAAAGTCTCTATATAGGAGAAATGTTCTCAACCGTTCATATCATTGTCTAGGTGCTTATTTTAGTCCATA
>NW_021335696.1:0-208 GCF_001605985.2 Dendrobium catenatum
GCAACACAAGGTCAAAGTTCAACACAAAAAATTTTATATTGTGATTAAGTTTTTTTTTTTACATTGAAACATTTATTTATAACATTATCATGTATTACAGGAAAGGGCTGCAAAAAATTCTGCCAATGCCAAGAAACAAACTTGTCCTCACACAATGGGTCGTGTGAGTTTAGTTCGAAGACAGAAGGAAACGGTATAAAATTAAACA
>NW_021335697.1:0-564 GCF_001605985.2 Dendrobium catenatum
TTCCCGAAATCAACTTTTCCTTTTCTTTTCTTTTTCTGTTTCCTCGGATCTGAAATCGGATTTTTATTTTTTTTATTTTCTCTGTCCTCGAAATGACCTGATTCCTTAAGTAATGCTCAGATCGGCCCGGCCGATCACCTCGATCGTCCTGGACGATCAGACCAAAAACCCATCGTCCCGGCCGTTTCTTTGGACGATCCTCAGGACAATAATTAATTCTGAAAAAGTCCTACTCTCTATCATTTGCACTGAACTAATCGGCCTGGGACCCCCCTATCGGCCCGGCCGATCCTGGCAGGAAAATCACCTGGAGCAATCTGGGCAAATTCTGGATCAAATCTTCAACTGATCGTCCCAGGACGATCCCAGATCGTCCTGGACGATCCTGGAGCAGAAATATAACTTCATAATCTCCTCAACTTCAAAAAAATGTCGTCCTCGACATTGTCTAATCCAAACGTCGTCAGAACAAGTACGAGTATGACTGTCTCATGTCTGACTCCTTCTCCCAATTGGCTTCCCGTGTAGTACGGTGCTTCCACTGGACTTTAACCATCGGAATCT
>NW_021335698.1:0-397 GCF_001605985.2 Dendrobium catenatum
GGAAGCAGCAAAAGATTGTTCAAAATATTGAACAAGATCTCTTAAATAGAAGAGCTTCAAAGGAGCTTATTAATTTCAAGTTGCCGACAATATCGTCCAGGCCGATATGGACATCGTCCTTGCCGATCAGTACAAATGTCAGAAGATCGGCCAGAGCATCGCCCTGAATGCAAAACTGGACGATTTAAAATTGGCTTGATCATCCAGGCCGATCTCACGATCGTCCAGGACAATCAGTTCAAATCAGAGGAAAATCGTAAAGAGCATCACTCTGAATTTGAGCTGGCCAATATTTATCATCCAGAAGTAACTAAGGTTTTTGAATAGATTGTCCTGGCCAATCCTGCGATCGTCTAGGACGATATGATCGTATCCATCATCCTTAATTACTCCCTTG
>NW_021335699.1:0-1522 GCF_001605985.2 Dendrobium catenatum
CTGAACCCGCAGTAGCATTCAGAATATTGATGTGCTCATATTAATATTCACACACTGATTTTCCGAGTATACAGTTCGAAATTTTCATCCCATTACAGAGGATACAAGAGTTATCTCAAAACTCAGAATAACCATATGCTCATTTCAATGTTTATATGCTCATCCTTAAATGATGTGGATGCGGTTGAGATCAATAATTCTTTTGAAATTGTTATTTTGAAAAGCTATTAATGGTGTGATTAAAATGCCAGTAATAAATGACTTGGAACTTTTAATTAACAAATTTTAGCCTCTTTTAAATAGTAAAATATATATGCCATTTGGTTCATATTGATTTAGCATCGTGAGGAATGCTTTTCTCATCTTTTATTTATAAATCAGGTTGCTCCAAGCAACTTTTTTTCCCTATTCTTTTATGGATTACTTATTCTGTGCGGACGTCGAGCGCAATCCAAAGACCAACCAGAATGCGCAACGTCACCTCTTCGTTGGGTACCTCTGATGTGGCGTCTGCCGTGCCGCATTTTAGTTGGTCTCGGGATGACGTTCTGCCACATAAAATAATTTCTCTCTTTTATGAGCCACAGGCTCTCCTTTTTACAAAAGCTTTCTTTTATCTTCATTGCTCCGTATCTTTGAACATTAGTCAAAATTGACTGTCACTTTATGCAGCAAGGTTCACGCCTCAAAGTAGATTATGAGGTAACCTGGGATAAAGACATTTTTTTCAGAAATGCACCGCAAAAGCCCATAAGAGGCCAGGAAAGGATGCAAGAATCATCAAAGAATGTAAGAACTGAAGCTCCAAACTACGACTCTAAGGCCCTCCAGTCAGACCATGATGGTGCAAGGATGAGAAGGTTCAGGGTAGGTGCTCTGAATTCTGATACCTTTTTAAATCACTTTGGATAAGTAACCAAATTTCGTTAAATACGACTCTAATTGCACAGTTTGACATAAGCGGTGGTGTTTGTTAAATCATTTCTGTTGAACTCATCTCAAAATAAATCTAATATTTCTGGGACTTGCCAGACTAAAAATTTGATCAAAATATCGGAGCTAATTATTTTTCTTTGTTACACCAATCAAATGGCTCGTTATAATTAAGCACTATCAAAAGGGCGTTGGATTAAGAAAGTAAGGGTCCGTTTGTGACGATTTTTTTATTGCTTTTTAAATCAGCTTTTTAAAATTTTTGTACTAGAAAGTTGCTTTAAGAAGCAGTAAGAAAGCCACCCCAAATAAAGCCTAAGTGTTTAATAAACAAATATCCTTCATCTTACGCTCAAGTCATCAATCTATTTGAGGTTTTTGCCCAAACACCCCAAACCATTATTTTTGTTTATGTCAAAAGTCATTGAGCTAGTTGATATAGCGATGCAAGTGGTGTTTTGTGCGTTTTGGTGATTTTTTTAGGGTATCATTCTGAGTTGGTTACTGATTTTGTTTTCGTTGTGCGTTATATGCAGGATTAAAGTTCAAGACAATTGCTGCAGCAATCAGGCAGTGACATAGAGAGGTT
>NW_021335700.1:0-398 GCF_001605985.2 Dendrobium catenatum
GTATGATGTTGAGGCCTCCTCGTCCGGAGGAAGGCCTACGAGAAGACAAAGAAGGAAGATGAACGCTGAGCTCCGAGCTCAGCATCAACAACTCCCAGTCCACCCATCAAATCTGCCGGCCCAAGTGCCTGAAGCTAATGTTCCCACTCGGAACAAGTTTACTGACTTGAAGTGGGTCAAAAGAAATAGCTCTACTGGAGAGCTAAAGAAATCTTTTTGGGATCGACGGCCTGAAGCCCCAATCCCTCCAAAGAAGAAAGAGCCCGAAACTCTGTCTGCTCGAGTATACAGAGTCCTGAAGACTGTAAAGGAGAAGGGGCTGAAGAAAAAGAAATTCCAACGGCCTTTGATGATCGAGGCCAGGAGAACCCCGCCAAAAGAGCGTCTGTCCTTTGCTA
>NW_021335701.1:0-458 GCF_001605985.2 Dendrobium catenatum
CCTTGCTCATAAGCAATGAGTGAGCCAAGTAAGTTATTAATGCAATAAGTATTCAAATCTTTGGATTCAGTGATTGCAGTAATTTTTTTATCATAAGACGAAGGTAAGCATCTCAAAATCTTGTTAACTTTTTCATAATTCGAAAGTTCCTTTCCTAGTGCATACAATAAAGTAACTATCTGAGTAAACCTAGTGTACATGTCAGAAATTGATTCATGAGGTTTTATACAAAAACGTTTGTAGTCATGCAAGAGAAAGTTCAAACAGGATTGCTTAACTTCATTAGTACCTTCATAGGTGATGCATAATTTATCCCAAATCTCTTTACCAGTTTTGCAAGTTGAAACACGCATGTAATCCTCAGATTTTAAAGCACAGAAAAAGCAGTTCAAACATTTTGCATTTAATTGAGCCAAATCTTGTTCATCAAAAGTCCATTCAGTAAAAGCAACTTCAGT
>NW_021335702.1:0-318 GCF_001605985.2 Dendrobium catenatum
CCATCCATAAATGAGAACATATCAAAATTTGATGTACAATCCACCAAGAGTTCGGATATAGGAAGCGGAAAGTCATCTTTTGGGTACGCCTTATTAAGGTCCCGGAAGTCGATGCAGATACGAATTTGATCATTCTTCTTCTTTACCGGTACGATATTGGCAATCCAGTTAGCATATTTTTCTTCTCGAATGAAGCCTGCCTCTATGAGCTTCTTGGTTTCGGCAATCACATGTTCTTCTATCTCCAATCTCATTCTCCTTGGAGCTTGCTTGATAGGCACCGCCTCATTCTTGATGGCCAACCTGTGAACTGCCACA
>NW_021335703.1:0-381 GCF_001605985.2 Dendrobium catenatum
ATTCCTCCACTTCATCCATCCATCTTGAATTCTACTAGTAATATCCCCGTTTATTTCACTATCACTCTGAACAATAGACCCAAAATATCTAAAACATGTACTCTTATTAATGACTTCATCGCTCAAGCTCAAAACCCCCCACTAGATATATTAATACTAAAATTATACTCCATGTATTTAGTTCTAGATCTACTCAAACAAAATTCTTTAGGCTCCAAAATCAACAAGAAAAATATCGTTAGCAAAAATCATACACCAGGGAACATCATCTTGTAAATTTTTAGTAAGCACATTTTGTGAAATTATTCATAAAGACATTAAGTGAAATTATTCTAGGAAAATTAATTTTTAAAATATATTTAGAATCATTAAGTAAGTGAA
>NW_021335704.1:0-240 GCF_001605985.2 Dendrobium catenatum
AACAAAAATATGTATACATGTATCAATTTATGAATATTAGCTATATTTTTACACTAGCTCTGTGCTTAATTTGATTATTTGATTGACACTTTCATGAATTAATTTTAAATAATATAAATATTTTATTATGCATGCATTTGAGATATTTATAATTTGGTTACAATATAGAAAGAAGGGAAACAATTATAAGCCTTTATTAGATTTAAAAATAAATTATAAAAAAAGAAGTAAATAATTTAG
>NW_021335705.1:0-203 GCF_001605985.2 Dendrobium catenatum
CGGTCAACGCCAACACGAGCGGTTCACTAGTTGTTCGCCACTCCTGTTGGGGGTCCTTTTGTTGACCTCGATTTTGCCCAGAACCTTGGTCAAAAGGTTGACTTGGTCAAATTGACCAAGTCAGACCTCGAGACCCCCTCCAGTGGGTTCAGTGGGTCGAGTCGAATCCGTCGAGCCCGAGCTTGGACCCGGGGTCAACCCGG
>NW_021335706.1:0-310 GCF_001605985.2 Dendrobium catenatum
AAGCCTGCTTTGGCTTTTCTTCATATTGCATAGGCTGTTTTCCTTTGTCTACATTATACATTACCCGTTTACCTTTATCAGGTCTGGGAGGGAATGCAGAGTAGGCCTCATTCTTTCTGGCATCAGGAGCTTTAGCCTTTTTGGATTTATCAGGGAAACTTTCAGACTTTGACAAATTCAACTTTTCAAACTTAGCCACCCTGTCCAGCAGATCTTGAAAGGTCGTGATAGAAGTCATGCATAAGAAAAGTTGCATTTTGTCATCAATGTTCTCCATCAGTAATTGAACTGCATGCTCTTCTTCCAGTTG
>NW_021335707.1:0-346 GCF_001605985.2 Dendrobium catenatum
TTAATTATAATTTAATAATTATTGACAATAATAATAATAATAATATTAATAATAATCCTACCTTAAAAAAAAGTCGGGTATGAGCTTGGATAAGAGGGCTTGATCTTGCGGCTAAAAGTCTTTGATGAGGGAAGAGCTCGACTAGTGCTCAGGTTGGGTTGGTCGAGTGAGATAGGTCCTGGGTTAGGTTATATGAGATGAATGTCAGGCTAGAGCAGATCATGGGATCCAATTTGGGGAGAGCAGAGGCAGGTATATAGGATTTGGTCGGAGCAAGCAAGGCGACAAGATGGGGCAGGTAAGGAGCTCTCTCTCTCTCTCTCTCTCTCTCTCTCTCTCTTTAAGT
>NW_021335708.1:0-208 GCF_001605985.2 Dendrobium catenatum
CATACAAAAAGAATAAAAGGAAGATTATTATGAAGTTGGTCAAAATAATTAAAAAAAAAAGCTACTAATAATGATGAATAATTCAAAATTCTGGTAGAGAATACATTTTAGTAGACTAAAATATCACATCAAATAAACTCAAAAAATCAATACTTTCCCACACTATGTCCTTCAATTTCAACTAAAAAATAAATAAATTAGATTAATG
>NW_021335709.1:0-232 GCF_001605985.2 Dendrobium catenatum
CAACCAACTCTTACTTAATATTTTAAATAAAATAGAGATAAATTTTTCATTAAGAGAAATAAGTCACTTACCCTCTAAAGAAAATTCCTTCAAAAGTTTGTATCAAATTTTAAACCCTCAAACTTTTCTCAAATTAAATTTTCTTTTGAAAAATTTATACGTGTCAAATTTAAGGACCCTTACATTAAAGATCATATTTGAATTTTATTTGGACTGATATGAATCAAGATCA
>NW_021335710.1:0-286 GCF_001605985.2 Dendrobium catenatum
TGAACAAAAAAAAGATAAATTTTTACAAATTAATCAGAATTAAAAATGGTTTTAAAAAAGTAATAGTTTAAATTATGCGGATGGGAGAAATTTTTATCATTTATTTTTAAATAATCAAAATTAAAGTTATAAAATTCTCAACTATACCGGTGAACCACAGTGGCTCTATGGCTTCTCATTATTAACTTTCTCCAAAAGATAATGACATGGAGGAGAACAAAATGAGTATGAAAGTTTATATATAAAAGAATTGTATTAAATTTATAAATTAAATATTATAATATTT
>NW_021335711.1:0-1484 GCF_001605985.2 Dendrobium catenatum
CTGCCATCAGAGGAAGGCAGTTAGACCCATAATGCAGGGAATCCCGGTTGCCAAGAACACTTTGGGGCTGTTTGGTAGCAGGATTTAGGCAAAATTTGAGGAGGATTTGAAGAAAATCCAATCAAATGGCCTAAAATGCAAAACCAACTCTCACGGCAAATGAAAGCCGCCATAGACGAAAAATTCCACCGTTTCGTGCTAAATCCCGCATTTCTGAAATCTTGTTTTTTGCCGGATTTACGAAATCCATTGGCTAGAGAAGAAGAGTCCGCTCGTTAAATCCGTACTATAGTAAAAAAATCACAAGGGATTTAATAGGATTTATCATGAATGTTACCAAACAATTTTCAGGATTTACAGTCCTTCCAGCTTACGTCGCCCACCGACTACAGTCCTTCCGACCAAACAAACACATCAACAGTGATTCTTTATATTCCCACCATGTAATATACTCTATAAGATGCACATAAAGTTAAGGCTTTCCCCTAAAGAAGGACCTCATTTGTAATCAACTGCAAATACTAGTGGATTCATTCATACTAGGCTAGGCCCGATGATTTTTCCCCCTTTTTCAAGGGGATTTCCACGTAAAAATTTGGTCTCATAAATGCTACACAATCTCTCCTATCTAATTGAGTGTCGGATCATCGTACAAAGTTAAGGCGTTAAAAGTTATATTTCTCTACCGCCGCGAATACTTCATGACACAACAAGTATGATGTTCATTTGACGGCTGTCTCTATTGGGGATGAGTAAACAGAATAATTCGAGGCAACAGAACAACCTAATTTATAAACACAATCAAATTCCACACATAATAGCCTCAACCACACAATAATAACAAACTCCTGCTTGACTCAACCAATCTTATCATTTTTAGGCAAAGAACTTGTGTCACATCTTTTGCACAACTTACATTGTCGCTCCTGGTATATGCTTTCTAAAAGATGAAGGTAACCTAACAACATCAGCTGAAACTTTGTCAAGTTTCTTCGCAACCCCCTCCTGTCTATTCAAGTTGGGATCAACTCAAAAAAAAATATCGACAGTAGTATAAGACAAGGCAAAATGGACTCAGAAATGATCAGGTTCTTGCAGAGGTTATCAGGAATCTGGCAACAGCAGATGCCAGCAAAATAAAGCGCAGGCGCTCTACCCAGTTGCACGCTGATGTTAAGGGCCCCATAAAATAGGGACACCAAGTGTGCCATCCAAAGGGAGAGCGAAAGGCTTTCAAAATATCATCATTTCCCAGATACCGGCAAAGAAGAACAGGGTAGAAGATCATTCCCATGGAGAAAAAAAAAATAATGAACCCACAATAACAACCATAACAATCAAAATTAGAAGTAGAAATTTGGAGCATCGCCACCACTGAACTTATAAGCAATATATTCAACAACCTGAGGGAGCGATGGGCTGAGTAGACAAATATTTCCAAAAGAGAAAAAAAACTCTTTTAAAACGTTTATCCAATGCATTTC
>NW_021335712.1:0-298 GCF_001605985.2 Dendrobium catenatum
ATCCTCTTTCTATTTTATGCTAAAACTAAGAAAGTAGCTCAAATCTCCCATCAAACTCATTTCAAATTCCTTACTCATTATTTTTGAAAAATCTTCACAAATATTTTTATTAGTGGATCCAAACAATATATCATCAATATATATTTGAACAATGAGTATGTCATCTCCTACTATTTTCAAAAATAGAGTGGTGTTAACACTCCCTTTAACAAAGGATCTTTCTAGTAGGAATGTACTTAGCCTTTCATATAATGCACTAGGGACCTATTTTAATCCATATAATGCCTTTTTCAATTTA
>NW_021335713.1:0-209 GCF_001605985.2 Dendrobium catenatum
AAATTTTAAGTCATCTTCACCTTTAGCAAGCCATTTAAGTTTAGCGCGTTGGAGCATCCAATTCGTCCAGGAAGAAGAGCAATCAGATAATTGCGCATTGAGAGATTTCAGTTTTTGATTAAGATCCACATTTTGAGGGTCAGAGTTAAGCATGCCAATACAAGTGGATTGTTGATCTTTTAAGGAGGCAAGTTGATTGGAAAGAAAAG
>NW_021335714.1:0-276 GCF_001605985.2 Dendrobium catenatum
CTTTATATTGTTGTATTATCTTGCATAATGTTGATGTTTGTAAGTGCGTGTTTTGACCTCAGTTTTATTGTTTATTTTTTCATTTATTTATTTATTTATTTCATATGACCATGGCCTTCACTTTTGTTCAAGTCATGCTAAAAATTAGAATAATGGTTGATTATTAGTGAAAAGGTTTTGTTGAAATATTGATTGGTATTTTGTTGTTTTTTGAATTTGATGGTATTGAAAGAAAATAGTTCTGAATTTTAGATATATTTTTAAAGTTAAATCTCA
>NW_021335715.1:0-967 GCF_001605985.2 Dendrobium catenatum
TGTTAGTTCTTAACTGCCTTTCTTATTTATTGCTATTCTTGTTGATCTTTTCCCTGGATCTCTGTGTTAGCTGAGCTTTTTTGCTTTTATGGCACTCTTGGACTCCCCAGTTGGTCTTCGGAACTATTTTGTTTTTACTTAGCTCTCCTTGGTGCTTTTGTTATGTTGGTTGGAACTTTTCAGGCTATCCCAATTTTTGTTATTATTGCTAGATGTTCTGTCTCTTCTATGCTGTTGGGGTGCTCTTCTGGACTGGTCTTTATTCTCTGATGGATGTTCCTATTTGCTATCTTTGGGATATTGTGTGCTGCTGCTGTTGCACATAGTATTCTCAATTTTGGGTTATTGGTGGCTGGTATTACATTGTATATCCTTGTTTAGATGATGTCTTTTTGGATTTTGGCTTGTGTAATTTTTTTTTTTATTGCTAAAGGTATGTCCTATTATTGATCTCCTACCTTTTGGGATGCTAGGGGTAATGGTGGGGTTATAGCAAGGTTTTTATTTACTATTGGTTGGATTGTTAAGTGCAGATACTGGTTGTATTATGGTTCTGTCATGTTTTTGGCAATCTGGTTAACCCGAGTTTTTTTTTGCCCCTTTCTCTCTGCTGGGTTGTTGGGGGAAGCTGTGCTTTTCCGGCTTATATTCCTGGTGCTATTGTTTGTTGGGTCTCTATTTCTAGCTGGGTGTGGTGGTCTACTTTGGTTATTCCTTTTTGGTTGCAAGATATACTATGTTATGCTATTGGGGCTCTTAGACTGTGCTGTTGTAGCTTATCTGTGGTGCTTTTGGATGGTTCCCCTGGTAGGATTGAGTGGCTTGTAGACTCTACAATTGAGGCTAGTATTAATGAGAAATTTCTGAGCTCTATTAGTCTTAATTCTAAGACTGTCTTTACTTGGAACAGTTTTGTTTTTTGTCTCTTTCCCACTAGCACCTACTCCATTTGTTGCCTTTATTTAAC
>NW_021335716.1:0-703 GCF_001605985.2 Dendrobium catenatum
TGCATCCACTTCCAGTTCTTAACAAGGTGACTCCTCTCTGCTCTTTTTTATTTATAGGTGAAAAGTATGTGAAAAATTAGAGCTTTCTGTTATGTGAAGTTTTCCTCACTTTCTAATTGGAGCGAATAATGGAAGGAGGCAGAGAAGGCTAATATATTTAATGTAATTGTATTTCTTAAATCGTTACCCTGTCAATAAGCGAACACAATGCTGTGGTTAAGTAAACCATGACCTTGTCATGTCAGTAACATCATTATCATCGTTAATTAACATAAATTTCATCTCAACTGTTTGAGATTTGCTTTACACATTCTTGCTGGTGTAATTGTTCCGCTTGATGTTAAATATTTTACACCTTTTTTTTCACAATTTCCATATTTTCATACCTATCTATCGCCATTAATTTTAGATCAAACTTTTTATCAGAGTCGTATTGGCTTTAGCTTTGAAGTATAAATCTAATATTATCAGTCAGTTAAGTTTTTATTATTTGTGTTGCGGGCTAGAAAATTCATTGAGTAAAGTTAGAGGTTTTGCGTCTTAGCTTTTGCATACAAACAAATAATTGAAAGAGCTTAGCTATGATGCACATACACAGACACAACGACACGACACGGACATGTGACACATGATTTATTAAAAATTTAGGACACAGACATGGGTTGGACACGATACTATAATTTTTATATTTCAAAAATAGTGT
>NW_021335717.1:0-326 GCF_001605985.2 Dendrobium catenatum
CTCCTCCTTCTTCTTCTTCTTCTTCTTCTTCTTCTCTCTCTCTCTCTCTCTCTCTCTCTCTGGACTGGGAGGATCAGGAGGAAGGGAGGTCTGGGATCGGAGCTTCCGATCGATTTTGGATGAGGTGTTGGAAGCTCCAGGTATGCGTGGGGTTGAGGATTTACGGGATTTGGTTGAAGTCTTCGCGGGATGGAGCCTTTGTGTGGGCTCCAAAAATTCGGCCCCGGCCTCCGCTCGCTTTTGCTTTTTCTTTTTGTTCGGCGAGGGAATTTTAACGAACTAAGTTCCGGGTAAATTTTGGAAGGCAGATGGGTTTGTAGATAAGA
>NW_021335718.1:0-304 GCF_001605985.2 Dendrobium catenatum
GGGGGCGGCGGTTATGGGAGAGATTTAAGGGAAAATAAATGCTGCTTAGGTGGCAAATTTAGGAGAGAGAGGGGACGACCCTATGGAGGTTTAATTTTGTGTTTAAATTAAATGATACTGGGGCCCATGTGATTGAATATAACAATTCATTCAAATTCTGAATTAAATTCAGATTTGATGAAGTGTAAAGAGTTTCCTAATTGAATTCTATCATTTAAGGATGGATTTAAAATTCAAATTTCAATTTGAATTTCAAATCTAAAATTTCCTAAATGATAGGGGAACGAATTAGGAAAGTAATGAA
>NW_021335719.1:0-257 GCF_001605985.2 Dendrobium catenatum
CGGTTAGGGAGTAGGTTGGTGGTCGGAGAAGAGCTATTGGCGGCCGGAGTTGATCTGTCGGCGGCCGGAGAAGACACGTCGGTGGCGAAGTTGATTCGGGGTTCAGGAGGGGTTGGAGGCGAGCTAGGGCAGAGCGACCGAGAGAGAGAAGAGGGAAAAAGTGAAAATGAAATGCGAGGCGCGGGTGTTCATTTTAGGGCTTCTACCGGCGGTTTGTGCTGTCGGTAAAAATTTACTTATCAACGACGGCCAACACC
>NW_021335720.1:0-720 GCF_001605985.2 Dendrobium catenatum
GTTTTTCATATAGGCTAACGAACATTTCAAACACAGAGAAAAAACACTTAAACATCCAAAAAAAATCTAAAGCAATAAAAGAATAGAAAAACATTAAACAAAATACAAGTACGGAAATTATAAAAAAATATATATCACATTCCAAATGTCTCACAACAAGAAACATGGAATCCGATATGAAAATATCTCAAAATCATACAAAACACACAAAAATTAAAAATAAGAAAAACACATAAAACAAACAAAAATAAAAACACAACAAAAAAAAAATATACACAAAAACTTATAAACAAAGGGTTTAAACATCATTTTGCTCGTGGTCTGATGATTCAGAAACTAGATCTGCCTAGGAGATTTTTTGCTTTTCATTATTTTCCCATTTTATAATTTGCTTAGCTTTTCCCTTTTATTTAGAAAGAGTTCTCAAATTAGGGCACTGACTTTTCAGATGTCCAGATTTCCTACATCCAGAGCAAATAATATTTGAAGAAATCTGAATATTCTTACCATTTTTACTTTTATTCAACTTTTGTTGATGCTTATGCTTGTGCTTTAGTGGACTTTTCAATTTGCTTGTTAAGTCATCACATTCCTCACCAACTAAGCAACTTTTCTCCATGTCTTCCACTTTTAGCATTATTGTTTCACCTGCATCCAAAAGTCTTTGACCCAAATATTTCTCCTAGGCAATGAGTGAGCCAATCAAATTATCAATAGAAT
>NW_021335721.1:0-289 GCF_001605985.2 Dendrobium catenatum
CACTGCTATAAGTAGACAGGTAGATGTATTCTTTCACATACTGAAATTGACTTCAGGATACTGCATTTACTGAAGTCTTTTTGCATCTACCCAAAGTGGCATTTGACACATACATTTGTCTTCGTAGAGAGATCGTATGTGTTGCAGATCTGTTATTCTTTGCTTGTAGAAGGCTGATGTATTTGACTAATACTGAGTAGCTATTAACTATGTGGATGATTTAGCATTTACCGCACATTAATCGTCATCGCTCATAAGTAGACTACTATATGAGTGAGAACTCTTCCAT
>NW_021335722.1:0-266 GCF_001605985.2 Dendrobium catenatum
TGGAAGGTTTGGAATCAGTTTTGGGAAGGAGGGGAAGTGAGATGACTAGGCTGGCGGCATCCAGGAGAGGGATACGTTTTAGAGAATGGTTTAATTGCTTGACTAAGCAGTGATTTTCATTAAGGAATGAGAAGATTCATCAATCCCATTTGAATTTGAATGGGGCTTAATTTGGGGAGTTACTAAGGGAGTAATAATGGCTAAAATTAATGAGAGAGATGGATGAGTGGGCCGGCCTATAGGGAGGAGGGGATTGTGTTTCATTT
>NW_021335723.1:0-237 GCF_001605985.2 Dendrobium catenatum
TCATCGGGGTGACATTAAAGTACTTGTATTTTCGTAGGATTTTTGGAGACATTTTATTATTCAAGTCATGTCGACTCCAGTCCTTTCAAGGAGGAGGATGAAACTTGAATATTTGTCCCGCGCAGCATTCTCGAATCGTCAAATTTGGGATTTAGATGTGACAATTGGAGCACATGCGGGTTGTAGTATTTGACCCTGCGCAGCATTCTCGACGATTTGAGTTTGTAACTTTAATAG
>NW_021335724.1:0-271 GCF_001605985.2 Dendrobium catenatum
TGATGTATGAGGAAATCAGAGAGAAGACGCTTGAGCCAGATGGTGTCAGCTGTGGCCGCAGTGAGCGCCCTGTATTCAGATTCCGTTGAAGATCTTGAAACTGTTGTCTGTTTCTTTACGGTCCATGAAACCAGTGTGCTGCCGAGGAAGGTGCAGTAGCCCGATGTAGATTTTCGGGTGACAGGGTCGCTTGCCCAGTCAGCGTCAGAGTAGGTTGTGAGATGAAGATCGGATTTCGTGATCGGGAGTCCAAAATCCGCCGTTCCTTGAA
>NW_021335725.1:0-2449 GCF_001605985.2 Dendrobium catenatum
TATGTGATTTGAGATGTGATGACAGTGTGGTGTCGTTGACAACATTAGATGAAATTATTATGTGCGGATACGGATGCGGTCCAGAAAAGAATCAGAACGTTCAATGTAACTTTTTTGTTGTGCACCGGATGACGTGACACGTTCTGATTAGCATCCAGACGGTCCGTTCTTCGCACAAAATAATTTCTCCAACTTTAGAGATGGATACACTGAGAGGAGGCAAATTTCCCATAGCGTTTTGCTCCTGAAATCCCATCTAGAACATTGCTAATGACGTGACACGTTCTGATTAGCTAATATTCTCTCATGGAACCTCCTCGACATAAGAAACATACATTTGAGTTGACAATGGCAGTTAAATGAATAATGCCAGTGAGAATGACAAGATTATGACGGTCACAGCCATTGTACGAGAAATGGATTGTAATGACACCTTGGAGGAGGATTACCGTAAGACATTCGTTGAATGTGGTAAATACATAAGATAAATAAGGGTATTAGACAAATTCCAACAAGTTCCGTGCTAGATGATATAAATAATAAAATGTAAGCGACACATATAAATTATAATATTTTAATAGTTGTATATTTAAATTCTTCTTTTATTTTATATTAAATAAAATATATTTGATATCTTAAAAACATACTATTTTCCTTATTTGTAAGGCTTGATCATAGCTCTCAGCGAGAGGAGAAATTATTCTTGCGGACAACAGACGGTCCGAAAACTAACCAGAATGCACCACGTCATCCAGTACGTTGATTAGTCATTGGACACCGTCCAGTATCCGCATAGAATAATTTTTCCAACAAGAGATAATTTGTTGATCAGCAGTGACAATTTATTTTAATATTTAAAATATCAAAAAAATTATTTTTAATATAAGACGCTTTTTTTTTCATTTACTAGCGTGCATATTGTTAGAAGTAAATATTAGAGACATTTACGTATTGATTTAAATTAACTTAAAAAATTTAAGTTGATTTTGATAGATGTTCACCCACAACTGTGAGCCTACATTTTCCTGCGCCCCTCACAATAGCTGGCCTTTTGCCTTATCTTAAAAATGTACGTGCCCCATAACGGTCTAAAATTGTTCAATCGATAACATAAAAAAAGCATAAACTCTGAAGGCTTTTTTAGCTCTAATTTTCTTTGGATTCGATAAAACTCTTCATATTATATTGAAGAAATATTATACACTCCCTGGCTCTATACGTCATATCATCATCGACGGAATAAATTTTTTTAGTAATGTTTTGAAATGGTGAGCACAAAATTATTATGGGAGATTTACATACATCTTATTTTATAATATTTTATTTGCATATTTAACGACTGAAATTTTAATATTACATATTGATACGTCATCATGAAATTAGTTTTTTCGGGCACTAATCTCGAGGCAAAAGCTAGGTGGAAACTTCAAAAATTAAGTTCGAGAGCATATGAACTCCGATTTCAGCGAGCTTATAGTCAAACTGAGCGTCTCGGAAATACGAATCAAGCGACACCAAATTCGACCCAATCTGAGCCCAAATGAGTCCGAATCTAGGGCTCAAAGCGCTGATAGAAGATTTAAACCGCAATTTGAGTTACCAAATGGTCTCCGATTTTGACGATCTTATACTCGAATCGATTGGCTCGACGAGACAAATCCAACGAGCCCAAGATCGCTGAATTCCGACATCATTAAGGCCTTCAAATGCCCAACGAACGGTGCATGATCAAAGGATTCGATATCGGCCGTCCATTCAAAACACTCCCAATTCGCCCCTGATCTCACGCCTATTTACGGGCTATGCCACTCCAGAAAAATTATAAATAGAGCCCTCATTCTACACCAAGGGGACGAAAGTGAAGAGAGAGAAGAAGAAGAGAAGAAGGAGGAGAGGGAAGAAGCTCCTCCTCGACCACCGCCGGAGCACTTCCTGCCGCCCGAACACGTCGGGATTCTGCCGGATATTTGGGAGAACGCCATAATTCTTCCCAACTTCCACGGGATGTGAAAATTCTTCTCAATTAACGACAAAGTTCCCTCCTGACGCCGAAACTCCGCCCAAGTGAGGCCGGAGTTCTCCTTTGCCACCAACAGACATCAAACTTCTACCCGACGTCGAACCTTCACTCTTCGTTAAGTTTCTACCCGACGCCGGACTTCTACCGGTTATCGGACTTCGCTGGACGTCTACGCGAAGATGGATTTCTTTCCATTGTTGGACTTCTATCTGACGCTGTCCTTCTGATCTTCATCGCCGACTATAGTCTTTCCGACATCCGTCGCCCGTCGACTACGGTCCTCCTGACTTATGTCGCCCGCCGACTACAGTCATTCCGACTTCCGTCGCCAGCTGACTACGGTCCTCTTGAATTCCGTCGCCCGCTGACTACAGTCCTTCCTACAAAGCGAACATGTCAATAGTAGCTCTTTGTATTTACATCATGTAA
>NW_021335726.1:0-215 GCF_001605985.2 Dendrobium catenatum
ACTCTACCGCCGCGTATTTTCTAACACGCAACAAAGTGAATAAATAAAAATTGAAAAATTAATATTTGTGATTTTTTTAATGTCAACATGATGTAAATCTTTGTCAATCACTTGTGATTAAGCTATAATATAAGCCTAAACTTTTGGGTGGTAAAGCATCTGTTATTTTATTTTAGGAAGATTTACATACATACCACCTAATACTATTCTATTTA
>NW_021335727.1:0-262 GCF_001605985.2 Dendrobium catenatum
CTTTGGAAAACAAATATTTATATTCTTTAGCACAAAAAAATATCTTGATTGATAATTTTAAATATTTATTCGGGGATCTCGGCACGCAGCGCGATGTCGACCCGAATAAATGTTTAAAATGCCCCCAGTCTACTAAAGAAATTTTGAAATGTATTCTCATGATAGAGCAGAATTTCAAAATGTGAAATGTATATGCTAATAAACAGACATGAAAGCATAATACACTAGACATAGCATTTTATGGGGCAGTTTTATGCATAGT
>NW_021335728.1:0-233 GCF_001605985.2 Dendrobium catenatum
TTGAGAGCTTTGTCCACCTTCTTTCCCCCCTCTGGAATGCTTGCGAGCTTCTCCTCTTTTGTCTCGGCTTCTAACCTCTTTCTTCTCTACGCAAGTTCCACTCCACCTGTATCTTTCTTCTAGTTCTTTTGGTGAAGTTGTTGGCTGTTTTTGTTGGCTGTTTTTGCGAGGTTGTTGGCTGTTTGGTGAAGTTGTGGACGGTTTTTGGTGGCATTTGCTGGAGAAGTTGAAAG
>NW_021335729.1:0-273 GCF_001605985.2 Dendrobium catenatum
TTCCCTCTCTGAGCCCTTCTTCGACCCCTTCGTGCTGAACGACTTCGCACCTCCACGACTTTCCCTTCCCGTCGGATCGGAAGGAACGACAATTTGATCGGAGGCAGGAGCGGGAGTTCGCTGGCTTCAAAGTAACTTTCTGCCCTTCGCACGCTCTTTCGACCCCTTTCTAGCTGTCCGACCTCGCTCCTTCCACGGCTTTCCCTCTCGGTCGGTTCGGAAGTGACGACATTTTAATCGAGAGGAAGAACAGGAGCTCACGGGTTGTGAAGG
>NW_021335730.1:0-206 GCF_001605985.2 Dendrobium catenatum
TTACTCTCACTTATTCTCTGTCTCTCTATCCCCCTCTTCTCCCTCTCTATCTCTCCCTCTCCCTCTCTCTCTTGCTCTCTCCGTTGTGCTTTCTTGCTCTTTCTTGCTTTCTCTCTCTCTCTCTTTCTCTCCCTTGCTCTCTCCTACTGTCTCTTATTCTTTCTCTAACTTACTCTCACTTGCTCTCTCTCTCTCTCTCTTTCTCC
>NW_021335731.1:0-562 GCF_001605985.2 Dendrobium catenatum
GGTCCTTAAAGAGCTGAAAGTGTCGAAGGTTAGTGCTTTAGTAAAGATGTCAGCCAGTTGATTTTCAATTGTCACAAGGTGTAACTTAATGTCCCCCTTCGTCACATGGTCTCTAATAAAGTGATGTCTAATGTCAATGTGCTTAGTCCTTGAATATTGGATATGATTCTTAGAGATGCAGATGGCACTAGTGTTGTCACAGAAAATTGAGATGGTGCAGACAAGTAATCCTAAATCCAATACCTATTGTTTTAACCAAAGGACTAGGCCACACAATTTCCTAAAGCAATGTACTCAGCTTCAGTAGTGAAAAGTGGAACAGAGTTTTGCTTTTTACTAGACCATGAGACCAAAGACTGTCCTATGAATTGGCAAGTTCCATAAGTGCTTTTTCTATCCACCTTACATCCTGCAAAATCAGAATCAGAAAATTCAATTATCTCAAAAGAAGTGTTGTGCCTATGGTACCAAATTCTTAAGCTTTGGGTCCCTAAAAGGTATCTAAGAATTCTCTTAACTGCAGTCAGGTGGGATTCCTTAGGATCAGCTTGAAATCTAGCAC
>NW_021335732.1:0-297 GCF_001605985.2 Dendrobium catenatum
ATCCTACAAAAAGAAAGAATCATAACCTAAAGGAAAAAAATATTAGTTTAAACTAGGATGGTTCCACAAAGGGCATTATCCACCACTAGCACGTCTAATCATAAGAAAATAAATAATCCTAACCTAAAGGAATAGATAACTGGATTAAATTTAGGATGGTGTCACAAAGGATGTTATTCCCCACTAGCACTTTCAATTCTAAGGAAAAGAAAAATCATAACCTAAAGAAAATAAAATGGATTAAACTAAGATAGTGCCATGGAGCGCGTTATCCACCCCTAGCTTGTCTAATCCTAA
>NW_021335733.1:0-205 GCF_001605985.2 Dendrobium catenatum
AACTTCTTGAGAAGGAAAGAAAAATTGCTGAAATTTTTAGATTTCCGCCTCCAACAGTCCCAAGACAACGCTCTGATACCAATTTGATAGGAAATACTTGAGTTCGCAAGTAACCCTAAGGTAATACTTGAGTTCGCAAGCAAACCTAATCAAGATTAGCACAAAAACAGAGGAAAAACTGCTGTCCCAGCAGTTTGACAGCACC
>NW_021335734.1:0-1152 GCF_001605985.2 Dendrobium catenatum
ATTGAGATAGTTGCAACTTAGTTCTTGATTGTTGATATTCTTACAACATGTATATTTTTTATGATTCCAATTATTATTGCTTTGATTATTATTTCTCCTAATGTATTTTGGATGCATTGCTTTTGCTTCTCGTGTGTAATAAAATTTCAGAAAAATCATACTCTGGATTATTGAAGACTTCAAATTAGATCAGTTTAGGATTTATTGTAAATGAAGTCTAAAATTTTTTATTTTATTAAGGCTGAGAGAGTTTGATTATAATTGAATAACTGTGTACACACACCTCTGGAGAAATTCTTAAATCTAAAATTTTTAAAACTGATCGTACTGTACGATTTGGTTTTGTACTAGATGATCTGATAAGTTATTTTTCCTTTCGAGCAGTCGAACAAACATAAATGAATTTTTTTCTAAATATTAATCATATTGTACGATCTCTATTCGTACATACCTTCCAGAGTACGAAATGGATGAGTCCCATTTCATCCATAAAGATTTTTTCTAAGTATGGATCATATGGGACGATCACATTTCATACAAGCCTTACAGAGTATGAAATTGTGAGATCCCTTTTTGTCACAACTTTTCGTCTCGATGAACTTAAAAATTTTCTGAATGGTTCGAATCGTATGATGTCATCATCGTATGTACGCCATCTAGGGTATGAAATGGATGGGTCCCTTTTCATCCCAAGGAACTTGAAAATTTCATAGCTGATTGTACTATATGCTGTCATCATCGTACGTACGCCTTACAGGGTATAAAATTGTGGGTGCCTCTTTATCCCAATGAAGATGAACAATTTTCCAACTGTTCGTACTAGATGAACTTGGTTTGCCCTGAATAATGAGCGTGTATGAATCATTTCATACACGATTCACAACTAGTTCGTACACAACAGTTTTGAACTATTTTTTTCTACGAACTTACGATCGTATTGTACAATCATGTACGCTCAAAATTGAAAATTTCAATTTTCTGGACAATTTTTCGTATCTTTTGTATAAAAAGTCCACTAAAATTGACTTGAAATAATCTTATCTTTGCGTTTTTTTTTCAAGGGCATTTGAAAGAGAGAGTCTGAGAGAGTGTTTGGGAGAGATTTTTTGCAAGTAGAGTGTGAAGGGTTCATAAGGTTACTCAAAGGTAAGG
>NW_021335735.1:0-207 GCF_001605985.2 Dendrobium catenatum
AGTACGCCCTTCGTGGCACCATTCTAGTTTGCCAGTTTCGGTCCGCTGTGTGGAGTAAGTTTCCTCCCCACATGACCATCCCAGTTAATTTGCCTATTAGGAGTAAGTCTTCTATCAGCATCTTATAAGCCTAAGGTTGTGTGATGCCCTTCCATAGACCCAAGGCTAGGTATTCCCTACTTTGGTTCCCAGTTGATTTGCCTATTA
>NW_021335736.1:0-230 GCF_001605985.2 Dendrobium catenatum
TGCTAAACTTGATATCTCTCTACCATCATGAATGTTCTAGGATGCAACATCTATAATAGCTATAATTAAAAAATGGGTAATAATGAACAACAACAAATAGACAACATACATTTATTACAATTTTATTTGACTTTTTTTGTTTCTTTATTATTATTTTTTTAGAAATCTATCTTAGGTTGACTAATAAGAAACAAAAAAAAAAAACCCCTGCAAGTTTCGTCTGAAGACTG
>NW_021335737.1:0-456 GCF_001605985.2 Dendrobium catenatum
ACTGTTCAGTTGTTCTGCTCTCTCTACCTCGATCTTGGGTGCCATGGAGGTGGCTGGATGGTTTGTTGGTCCGATCATGGACAAGATCATCAAAGCTTGCTCTGATTACCTGAAAGATCAAATCAGATGGCAGACAAGCATGAAGGAGGAGCTTGCAAGGCTGCAAGAGAACCACCCGAAGATCCAAGCTGTCGTCTTTGCAGCTAACCAAGCACAAATTAGCGATCAGAACCCGGGTCTCAACGAATTGATCTGGCAGCTGCGAGATGCTCTTGATGAGGTAAATGATGTGCTCGATGAGTTGGAGTACATGAAGCATAAAGAACAGCTCTCCAAAAACACGGAAGAAGCAAAGGTGTGTTTTATATTTATTTTTTTTAATTTGATGATCTATCAGAAAAGAAGGCTCGATCATCAGCTTCCTACTTGAAAAACAGTTGATCAAAAACAAGAAGC
>NW_021335738.1:0-283 GCF_001605985.2 Dendrobium catenatum
AAGTCAAAAAAAAAAAAAAAGAAGAAGCAAAAACATGAAACAAATATACATAATTGATATTCTTAATCAAATCCTAGAGATTTTTTTGTGCACGTACTAATTAACTCACTTTCAAAAGGTATTTCTAAAATAAAGTTATTGCATAAAAAAATGAGCCTTCATTACTACCTATTGTCAAATCAATTAACAAATTAAGAATATAGATACATTGGGAGAAGATAAAGCAAAAAATCTTTTTAGGAGGGCAAAATTGATTTTTTATGAGGGGCAAAATGGATTTTTT
>NW_021335739.1:0-816 GCF_001605985.2 Dendrobium catenatum
GACGTGGCGGGTAGGCGGCCTCTTGGTTTTTTCCCCAAAACGGGGGAGACGCCGGGAGGCTGCCGAAATTTTGTCTGAAATACAGACAAGGACTTGGATTAAAATTGGACTTGTAGACTTGATTCAATATACTTAAGTGAACTTAAACTCAAATAAACTTGAAAGTATAAGTTTGAACTACATTTGATTTAAAAATCAAATGAGAAGAACAAAGAGCAAGAATTTAATTGAACTCAAGAGACTACAAATGATTTGACTTGAACAATTTGAGCAATGACATAGAACTTGTACTCAAACAAGAGTAGAGGACTTGAACAAGACTATAAGAACTTGATTGAACTTGAAAGAACAATACAGAAGATCATAAGGAGCTTTAAAAAAAAAAGAGATCTTAATTTGAATCTTAACAAATGACCTTGAATCATATGCAAGAGGGCTTGAACTTGCAAGCTTGGACTTGGTTGGGATCATCATGAATACAAGAAAAAAAAATGGTGAAGACTCATTCTGGGACTCAAACCAATTGAGACCAAAGTGGATATGACTTGGATCATTTGAACTCAAAATTCAAATGATCAAAAGACTCAACTCAAAGTTGATTTGAACTTGACTCGAATCAAGAGACCACATGAAACCCATGGATGATAAATATTCAGTGTACATAAATGGAATTCAATCAAATTGAAGCATTTGAACGATTACAAGATCATGAACTATTCTTAAATGGATGTCATTATAAAAGATCTTCAATGTATGATTTAATGTCCTTGTCAATGGATCCTCAAGTCCATTCAAAGAAGTTGGATAGCATTCAAC
>NW_021335740.1:0-523 GCF_001605985.2 Dendrobium catenatum
GGAACTAGCTTGAGAAATTTTTCTAAGTCCTATTTGTCCAGGACAAAATTAATTATCGTCCAGGACAATCTGGTCTCTATAAAAATTTCGTCCAGATGAAATTAATTATCGTACATGAAGATTGGTCCTCTGTAAAATTTTCGTCTAGACGAAATTAATTATCGTCCAAGACGATCTGGGCTCTGTAAAATTTTCGTCCAGATGAAATTAATTATCGTACATGACGATTGATCCTCTGTAAAATTTTAGTCCAAACGAAATTAATTATCGTCTAGGATGATCGGGTCTCTGGAAAATTTTTGTCCAGACAAAATTAAATATCGTTCAGGACGATCGGTCCTCTGTAAAAATTTCATCCAGACGAATAAATTATCGTCCAAATGATTAACCGACTTAGAACAGTTTTTAGCAGTTTCCAGAACCGACCTTATAATAATCGTTCGTACCGGACGAACCTAGTTTGTACGGGACGATCAGCTGTACGACGACATTTCGTACACATATACAAATAGGGTCATTTCAA
>NW_021335741.1:0-793 GCF_001605985.2 Dendrobium catenatum
CTTTGGATTTTCGTTGGCTTTTAGTAGGCGATGGGCAATCGTAGAAATGAGATCGAAATATGAAATTGTTTTTCATAAATATTAAAACGAAAAATTATATGATTATTTTCGAAAAACATTTGAGTTATAATGGATTTCAAAGCATTGAGCTTACTTTCAAATGGTACAATATACTCAAAGTAAATTTCCTTGATTTTAAAATTCATTCTTGTTGCGAGCTAAAGTATACGCGGCAATAGCGTTAGAATTTTTCGTCTTAGCTTTATACGGATATCCAGCACACAAAAAAAAAGGAAAAAAAAAGAAATACCATAATTTTTATGTAGAAAAGCCTGAAAAAGAAAAAAACCATGGAGCCACGCCCAGGTGAAAATAATTACACTAGTGTTTGAATAGAATACAGACGGTTGATTCGTTCTTGAAATTGAGGACGATCATATTATAATAGTCAATTGTCAGGTTGAAATCTAGCTACAAACCAAATTCCAACGTTAGTCTTGGTCGAGCCAAAATCTGGTGTCAGTTGATGGTCGGGCTGATGTTTGGCGTCAGTAGGCAGTCCAGCGAAAGTCTGATGTCAATCGGTGGTCAGGTGGAAGTCCAACTTAGACCGACAACCGATAAAAAATTCGGAGTCAATCATGATTGGGTGAAACTCCATCATCAGTCTGCTTCCAAGTGGAAGACTAGCATTCGTCAGTGGTTGAGCGAAAGTCCGACGGTGGTTGAGGATGAGTTTGGTGGCAAGAGAACTCTAGTTTCTCTCATTCCCTTCTCTCTCTTGCTTGGGCCC
>NW_021335742.1:0-255 GCF_001605985.2 Dendrobium catenatum
GAGCTTGGATTAACAATTTCTGAATTTCTAACTTTTTCTGGATTATGTGTTGTCAATCCATTCCTTATTAAGTTTTTGAATAAAATTAAGAGGTAACTTTCTCATTTTAAGAATATTTGATTTTGTCTTCACTTGATCAGGGATCATTTTTTATCTTTTAATCATTTTTTATTATCCTGATTGTTTGTGCCCCTTCTCTTTTTGATAATGTCAAAGGGGGAGAACGTATTATTGTATTTATATCTTTTTTTCTCG
>NW_021335743.1:0-423 GCF_001605985.2 Dendrobium catenatum
GTCGTCACGTGGTCTTACTCAATATCGTGCAGGCCCGGCGACTTGACCCGGGATTGTTATGTTCGTGTATTACTCGGTATTGCTCTAGGTATTGCTCGATATTGATAGGTATTGCTTAGCAATAATGAAAAATATCGCTATGTGAAGACCAATACCGAAAAATACCGAGTAAAATAGTGTCACATGTCACCTGAGCACTACCAAAAAATAGGGTTTTCGCAGCACAATTTTTGGCCTATCCCGGCGGTTATACCCGCCACTATTTTCATTGCAACGGTTCTAAAACCGCTAAATATCTGTTGTGTTTGCAATGCGCTGCAACGACATTCCGCAGCGGTTCGAAGACCGGCGGTGTAGATTTTTACGTAGTGCATATTTTAGCAGCAGTTATATCCGCTGCAAATGTACAGAATTGTGTCGGTT
>NW_021335744.1:0-227 GCF_001605985.2 Dendrobium catenatum
TCTTGTCCAGTTCATTTTGACTAGAAAACTTTAAATGTTCATATCTCCCAAAATACTCAACGAAATTTAACGACATTTGAAACGTAACTTTAAGTAAATATAATCTTCCAACACCTGAAGTTTGGAGGCTTCATTTATTGTAGATGTTCTACAGTTTCAAATCAAACTTTTAGAGGAAAGTTGCGATATATTACAATCCTGTGGATGGATTTTGATGTTCTTAGGCT
>NW_021335745.1:0-279 GCF_001605985.2 Dendrobium catenatum
TCTAGATCCTAGGATCAATCTAGACCCCGGACCCTAGAATCTACCTTGACCCTAGGATTCTCCCAGATCAATTTAAACTCTAGGATTCTCCTAGATCCAGACCTTAGGATCTATTCTATATCCTAGGATCCTTCTAGACTCCAGGCTCTAATTCAAATCTCAAGTCAATTCAAATTTTCAAATCAAATCCAGACTTATAAACTTCTCCAGGTCTCAATATCAAGTTCAAACCTAGATCCTTACTTTGATCTAGCCTGACCATATCCTATCACTTATGAG
>NW_021335746.1:0-332 GCF_001605985.2 Dendrobium catenatum
GGCCCTATCGTCCTGGCCGATCGCAGAATCGTCCAGGTCGATAGGGTACAATAATTACGTACAGGCCGATTGGTCAAAAAGGCGGTCCGATCGTCCGGGCCGATCAGATATCGGCCAGGCCGATTAGACACAGGCGATCGGCCCGAGGAGTCAGGCCGAACGACCGTGAAAAAGCAGATCGTCCGGGCCGATTAGGTGTATCGTCCAGGAAGATTCACAATAATTGATCGTACCGACCGAAGTTAAAACGTTTAAATTGCTTGCCACGTGTATCATCCAGGACGAACAGTGGATCGGCCTGGTCGATTGTCCAATAATGGATCGTCCGGGGC
>NW_021335747.1:0-227 GCF_001605985.2 Dendrobium catenatum
TCCAAAAATTTTCTACCCTATTTGATTTGATTAAGGGTTAGTTTTGATTAATTTAGATTTAAGGATCATGGTTTGACCCTTAAATTCAAACAAACCTAAATGTTTTTCTAATGAGACTTAGGTGGTGTGCTTTGGTGTGTTAATTATGCATAGTTTATGGGTTAGATAGCCTTCATTTTTACCCTAGTCCCATACCAAGATAGTCCTATTCAAAATTTTGGAGGTAA
>NW_021335748.1:0-418 GCF_001605985.2 Dendrobium catenatum
TTTGTGATCATCTTTATCGATGATATTCTGGTGTATTATGCTTCTGAGGAAGATCATGCAAGACATTTGAGCATTGTGTTGGAGACTTTGAGGCAGCATCAGCTATGTGCTAAGTTTTCCAAGTGTGAATTCTAGCTGAAGAGCATTTCTTTTTTGGGGCATGTGGTGAGCGGTGAAGGTATTTCTGTTGATCCTAGAAGATTCAAGCTGTTGCTGATTGGCCAAGGCCTACTACGGTATTTGAGGTACGTAGTTTCTTAGGCATGGCTGGATAATATAGAAAATTTGTGAAGGAATTTTCTAAGATTTCTACGCCTCTGACGAGATTGACTCAAAAGTCAGTAGCTTTTGTTTGGACATCGGAGTGTGAGGCTAGTTTTTAGAAGTTGAAGGATTGTTTGACTTTAGCTCCAGTGTT
>NW_021335749.1:0-1773 GCF_001605985.2 Dendrobium catenatum
TCACTTAGGCCTAACAACCTAATTACTAGACTAAACATCCCCCGCCTCCCGGATGGATTAAAATCAATGTAGATGGTGCTCTAAAGAAGAACTACAGGGCTTGAATCGGAGGGGTAGCTAGAGATGACAAAGGCCGGTTCTTTCTTGCTTTCGGAAATACACTTCAACACTTGGATGCAGCTCAAACTGAACTTTGTGCAGTGCTGTTTTTGAAAAATATGGTGAAGGACTGGATGTTTGAAGCACAAGGAGTTATCATTGAGGGGGATAACAGGAACATCATCAACTTGCTTCAAAAGTCAATCAAAAATTAAAAGGTTAGTAGATTTATTGAAGATAGTTTGGCTTTTTTACTAGATTTTAAGCAAGTTATTTTCTCTTATTCTAGTAGACTTGGTAACAATTTAGCGGATATGTGTGCTACTTTGTCTTTAGAAGGATCTTTTTTGTGGGAAGATCTTCCCCACTATGCACTTTTGGGTGATTTTCTTTGGGATGTTTTTCTTTTGGATGAAATTCATTTAGGTATTTGTAACTTGATAAGGAAAAACTATGATAAAATAGCTATCACTTAGGGCCTTCATACTCTGTCTCTTTCTATTTTATTGCTATTTGCAAATTCTCAAAAAAAAAAAAAAAAAAAACTACCAAACTACATAGATTTTGCTTGTGTCATATCCTTTCACATTTAAAACAAGGGTTTGAAAGCCTCACATATTCAACCCTCTAAAAAAAAAACCTTCCATATAGCTCTTCAACCCACACCCCAATAAGAAAGTTACTCTCCAAGTTAAGGTAGACACAAATTATAGCAAATTCTTCTTGGCCTCAGTTAAATGTCTCAGCATCTAAAAATAAAGGCTAACCTATCCTAGAAGTAATACTAGCTTAGTTCATCTCATCCCAACTGTGTAGAGGGAGATGAGGAACCTGTTAAGATAGTTGCTATTTGAATGCTTTACATTTTTGCAACTTATGTAGTTTTGATGATTCCAAACATTATTATTCAAATGTGTAGTTATCTCATAACAACTTTAGAAGATTTGTATTTGCTCTTGTGTGACTAACATTTCAGGAAAAACGAACTCCAGACTACGAAGACTTCAAATCAAATTCAGAATGAGATACTTTGTAAAATTTGAAGTTTGCATTTCTTTGAAATTAAATTGAAAGGGAGTGATTGTAATTGAGTGAATAAAAATATACACACACACATAAGGAGATCATAAAAAATTTTATACTGATCATACTGGACGATATCCGTTCGTACGGGACGATCAAACAGTTATCTCCTATTGAGCACAAGAAACGAATAGGAACTTGCTTAAAAATTTTTCTAAGTCCTATTCGTCTGGGACGAATTTTACAATCATCCAGGACGATTGGTTCTCTGTTAAATTTTTGTCCAGATGAAATTAAATTATCGTTAATGGCGATTGGTCCTCTGGAAAATTTTTGTCCAGACAAAATTAACAATCATCCTGGACGATCTGGTCTCTGGAAAATTTTCGTCCAGTCGAAATTAAATTAACGTCCCGGACGATCTGGTCTCTGGAAAATTTTCGTCCAGACGAAATTAAATTATCGTCCATGGCGATTATTCCTCTGGAAAATTGTCTTCTAGACAAAATTAATAATCGTCCGGGACGATCGGTCCTCTGTAAAAATTTCGTCCAGACGAATAAATTGTCGTCCAAATGATTAACCGACTTAGAACAGTTTTCAGCAGTTTTTAGAACCGACTTTGTAATAACCGTTCGTACCGGACAAACC
>NW_021335750.1:0-346 GCF_001605985.2 Dendrobium catenatum
AAATTTCGTGGAGCTTCTTATGAGAAGGAGATGGTGAACAAAACAAAATAAAAACTAGAGAACTCACTAAGAGATCTCAATGGAAGAACTCACCAAGAGATCTTTTCATGCACTCACAAAGAGAACTAAAGGGAGCAAATTTTCATTCATTAAGCAATAATCCTCCAATACAATGACAAAGCCTTTATATAGGCTAACTAGAAATAAAAAAAAATACATAAAGACGACAACGCCCTTGGGCTACAATAATTACTAATTCCCTCATAGGGGTACAAAAAGGAAAAACATGAAATAAAATGACATGAATAAAATAAAACATCAAAAATAAAGACTTTGAATCATGGCC
>NW_021335751.1:0-445 GCF_001605985.2 Dendrobium catenatum
CCTATCTCTCCATACTCAGCCTCTCCAAAGGAGTTTATTGCTCCTTCAGGGTTTAAACAATCCCCATACGTTCCCCAGGCCGGAATTCGGCGATTGGAGGCTGTCGACGACTGGATTCCGGCGAGCTCAAGTAAATCACCATCCAAGTTGATTTTCCCTCGATCCAGACGTTACCAGCTCGTCGACTCTTCTACAAAAAGGAGCGTGGACAGTCTACAAGTGAAACAAATCCATAAACGGTTGAATCCGTCCAAAATCAAGATGAAAAACTCAAACCCTAGGTCTAGATACACCAGATTAAATAGCTTTCTCTGTAGTACATTTCAAGTTATAAAATTAAATCCCCATAATTTCTGATCATTCATTTAATCTATATTTAAAATTTTATTAAGTTTTATTAATTGTATCGAGATAATGAGATTTTTTATTGTCTCTAGGGTGTAAG
>NW_021335752.1:0-1375 GCF_001605985.2 Dendrobium catenatum
CAAAGAAATAAACTTGGGTATTGAAGAAGATCCAAAATCTATATTCATCAGCTCTAATCTCTTGCAAGACAAGGCAGAGGAGCTAAGAATGTTACTTTTCGAATATAAAGACTATTTCGCATGGAACTACACTGAAATGCCTGGTTTATCACCAGAGGTGGCAGTGCATAAACTCTTCATCGATACAAAAATACCGCCTGTTAAGCAAGCACCCAGGCGAATGCGACTTGAAATTGAAGAACAAGTCATTACTGAAACCAAGAAGCATATTGAAGTTGGTTTTATTCGAGAAGAGAAGTATGCTAACTGGATCGCTAATATCGTTCCAGTGAAGAAGAAGAATGGTCAAATTCGTGTCTGTATAGACTACCGGGATTTGAACAAAGCATGCCCAAAAGATGATTTTCCACTGCCCAATGCAGAACTTATGGTCGATAACACTTCGAATCATGACATGTTCTCATTCATGGATGGATCATCGGGTTATAACCAAATTAAAATGGATCCGGAGGATGAAAAACATACCTCATTTCGAACTCTCATTGGCATATATTGCTACAAAGTAATGCCATTCGGTTTGAAGAATGCTGGAGCTACTTACCAAAGAGCGATGACTCGAATCTTTGATGATCTTATCCATAAGCATGTAGAATGTTATGTGGATGATTTGGTTGTAAAAAGCAAAAATCAACATGAACATGTAAATGATCTCAAAATTGTATTCGAAAGAATTCGCAAATTCAATTTGAAAATGAATCCGCTTAAATGCGCTTTTGGTGTGTCATCCGGTAAATTTCTCGGATTTATTGTACGCCATAGAGGGATTGAAATTGATCCTGATAAAATTCAAGCAATAGTGGAAATGCCACCTCCAAAAACTCTAAGACAACTTCATTCTTTATAAGGAAGATTGGCATATATCCGAAGATTTATATCTATTCTCTCGGGTAGATGTCAACCCTTTTCACGATTGATGAAGAAAGATACTCCTTTCGTGTGGGACGATGCTTGTCAAGAGGCATTTAATAGTATAAAACAATATCTATTGAATCCTCCAATCCTTGCTGCCCCAATCCCAGGGAAACCCCTAATCCTATATACAGCTGCTCTTGAAAAATCACTCAGAGCATTGCTAGCACAAACAAATGAAGATGGCAAAGAAAATGCCCTTTATTATATCAGTCGACGATTAATAGGAGCAGAATCTAAATATTCAACAATTGAAAAGCAATGCCTAGCATTGATCTTTGCCACTCAAAAACTACGGCATTATATGTTATCCCATAAAATCATTTTAATATCTAAAGTTGATCCATTAAAATTTCTAATGACTAGACCCACTCTCACTGATCGTCTAGCTAAATGGGTTGTCTTG
>NW_021335753.1:0-343 GCF_001605985.2 Dendrobium catenatum
GTTGATTAGCTACATGCTTTGCCTAGGGTTTTTCTTTCAAGGTTTGAGGGAGGAAAACTTATGCTTACACGTTATTTTTGTCATTTGTAGTGTTTGATTTCATAAGAGGAAAAGGAGAGTAAGGATTTTTGGAAATTTGCATTGTGGTGCACGGATTAAGGTAGGTGGAATGGAAGTTCTTATAAATTTAGCCAACCTTTCTTTCATTGCAATTACATAGAAATGATAAATTCTTTTATGCTTATTATGAAACTCTTATGGCTCTTGTTCCCTTGAAAGTTCATAGACACTTGAGGCAATTGCAATGGTTCTTTTTATGCAAATGTATAATTCATGAATGGAT
>NW_021335754.1:0-347 GCF_001605985.2 Dendrobium catenatum
AAAAAATATTATGAATTTATATTTTATATTTAGATAAAATTTATAATCATAAATTATATATCAAATTAACATTATATTTTAACATCTATAAATTATTAGTGTTATATTATAAATTCATCAAAAAGCAAAGTTTTGTGAAAGGGGGAGCTGGATTAAAGCCGCGCACTTTTGATGGGCGCTGGTGACACGTCATCGTGGATGGTGTGGAGATCGGAAACGTCGGTCATTCGACCTACGGTGTCGCGACTGAGCTGTTGGTAGGCGTCTAGGTTTGCCTTTCATCTTCTCTTTTCTTCGTTGCTGTTCGGCTTCGTTGCTTCGCAGGTGGTGTAGAGATTGCAGGCGTC
>NW_021335755.1:0-203 GCF_001605985.2 Dendrobium catenatum
TGGATCCGACCTCTTACACCTATTCAGGCTTCAGACTTAAGCTATTGGAATTATGCTCCCCAATACTTATTTTGCTGAAGTTGGTACATTTGGAGTCATCCTTTGTGTTTGCAGATTTTGAAGCCTACGAACATTCAGTGGTTGTTCGAGACTCCTTGTACTAGAGCTTTGATTCTCTAGTCATTTGGGAGAATTCTGTGGAC
>NW_021335756.1:0-275 GCF_001605985.2 Dendrobium catenatum
TCCCTTCCCCTTTGCTTTTGCCGCCGCCTAACCTGAGTTGCTGCTCAAGCCACCGACCACCTTGGCTGCTCCTCCTCCCGCCGGCCAGCCCTTCCCTAGGCTGTGGCCGCCGGCCCATAACCCCCCGAGCAGCCATCCTCAACTTCCCTTGCACCGTTCACCCACTCCCCATGTAAGCAACCCATCCCGTGAACCCCTCAGCTCCCAGAACTTCTTTTCCTTGCAACCAATTCCTGCTGTTTCTCTCTGATTTGCACAACCCGAGGAGTTATGCC
>NW_021335757.1:0-407 GCF_001605985.2 Dendrobium catenatum
AGTAACTTAATGTATTATTTGGATTGGGTCCAAAAAATTTTTTTAAGTCTTCAAAATTTTGACTTCTTCGTATCCTATCCAATATGTTGCAGTTATATATTTTGTAACTATATATGTGGCTGGACAAATCTTAAGAAAATTTGAGCTTTTAAATCAAAGTTTTCTCCTTATTTGAATCAACATATTATAGTTATATTTTTTTTATAGCTTAGTATGTTTGGTAGGATAGGATCTAAAAGCTCAAACATTTTAATCAAAATTTTCTGCTTATCCTAATAACATATTGTAGTTACATGTCATTTGTAGCTTGATATGTTTGCTAGGACAGGCTCCATAATCTGATCTATGCAAGATTTTCAAGATTAAAGTTAATTTAAATTGAGAAAAGTTTGAAGGTTCAAATACAA
>NW_021335758.1:0-203 GCF_001605985.2 Dendrobium catenatum
GGCCATGATATGTACCTGATCAGTACAATTCGGTACTTCGGGACGGATGTATGCAATAATGAATGGAAAGATAAACATATGCAAGTATATCACATGTTATCTCATGATTAGAAAGCATATTTCATGTTATCTAATGTTAGACAAGCATAACTCATATCATGTTCAGTACATAGTCAACTTCATACTTGCTTCAAGACATACAT
>NW_021335759.1:0-278 GCF_001605985.2 Dendrobium catenatum
CCTAAATAAAAAGAAATCTAGTTTAAATTAGCATGGTGCCATGAAGGGCGTTATTAACCACTAGGACGTCTAATTCTATGAAAAGAACGAATCGTAAATTAAAGAAAAAGAAAATTGGATTAAACATGGATGGTGCCACAAAGGATGTTGTCCACCACTAGCATATCTAATCTTACGGAAATGAAAAAACATAACATAAATGAAAAGAATATTGGATTAAACAAGGATGGTGCCACGAAGGTTGTTGTCCGCCACTCGTACGTCTAATCCTAAGAAAA
>NW_021335760.1:0-217 GCF_001605985.2 Dendrobium catenatum
CAAATGACGTGCATATTCATATGATAATACTATTCTTCTTCTTTAATGCCATTATTTTGTTTCTTATTTTTCATATTGCTACACCTCAGGTTTATAAAGACATGAATATATTAGAACCTCTTGCTAGGAGAGCTGAGGGGGCTTAGCAGCTCTGAAGCCATAACCCTTTTAGTGGACACTCCTAAACTTGGTCAAAGGGAAGCTGACATCAAAAACA
>NW_021335761.1:0-228 GCF_001605985.2 Dendrobium catenatum
ATCAAAATCATAAACTCGGAAGCCCGAGTTGTAACATCTTCCTCTACCAAAAGAGCCTCCTCCTCTACCAAAACCTCTTCCACGACCACTTTTGAAATTCCCACGCAATGCCACTTGAGTTTGGAATGCTTCCTCAAGTGGTGTCGAATCATATTAATTCATTCTTAATTCATGGGATTGAAGAGATCCAAACAAACCTTCAATAGACATTTTCTCTATATTCTTTGC
>NW_021335762.1:0-334 GCF_001605985.2 Dendrobium catenatum
CTCCTGAAGCTGGCAGAGAACCACAATCAGATGCTGACTCCTTTCCTCTACCGACCCTTCCACGGACAAGAAACTCTAGACGAAGAAGAAGTAGAGCGATCCTTGAAGAAACCCTTGTGAATCCCCACACAAGCTCCCCCTCACAAGATCCTCTATCTCTCCCTCTCTCTCTTTCTCTCCTCAAGGCCTTCTCCGGTCAAGGCAGTAGCAAAAGATTATTCAAAATGTTGAACAAGAGGTCTTAAATAGAAGAGCTTCAAAGGAGCTCATTAATTGCAAGTTGCCGATAATATCGTTCAGGCCGATATGGACATCGCCCTGGCCGATCAGTACA
>NW_021335763.1:0-213 GCF_001605985.2 Dendrobium catenatum
ATACTCCATTAATGATAGGTAATTGTTCCAGTCCAACGGCTCCGTTAAGCCTCTGATGGATGGCGTTGATTAAGTGATCAACCTCGTTTTCATCTTCACTTTGTTGCTTGCAACTCACATGGAGTGGAGTTGACGCCAAGCTTGGCACTTTCTCTCCCTCTCTGTTTCCGCGATATAAAAAAAAACCCTTTTTTGGGGCATTCTCTTGGTTAT
>NW_021335764.1:0-1405 GCF_001605985.2 Dendrobium catenatum
GTCCCTACAGATCCCTCCTGTCCTCTAGATGGGCTCTATTTGGAGACTTTAGATGATCCCGATGATCTTCAAGTTTGGGATGCACCCCCTAAATTTTAAGAGGAAATTAAATCTACAGTCGATGAATTGAGAGAAATTAACCTGGGAACCGATGATGACCCCCGTTCGATCTTTATAAGTACTTTATTGAGCGAGGGTGAAACCTAAGACTTAATTCAATTGTTGTCCGAGTTCAGGGATTGCTTTGCCTGGACATACGACGAAATGCCAGGTTTGCCTGCTGAGGTAGCAGTCCACAAACTTGGGGTTCGCCATGATGCCATTCCTGTTAAACAAGCTCCTCGACGCATGCGCTTAGAGATTGAGCAACAAGTCGTTTCTGAAATTAAGAAATTGGCCGAAACCGGGTTTATTCGAGAGGAACAATATCCCTTTTGGGTGGCCAGCGTCGTGCCAGTTAAAAAGAAAAATGGTCAAATTAGGATCTGTGTCGACTATAGGGATCTGAATAAGGCAGGTCCTAAAGACGAGTTCCCTCTACCAATCCCAGAACTCATGGTGGACATTGCCTCCTCACAAGCCATTTTCTCATTCATGGACGGCTCGTCAGGTTATAACCAAATCAGGATGGCCCCAGAAGATGAGAGAAATACGGCGTTTAGGACCCCTATAGGAATCTTCTGTTATAAGGTGATGCTATTTGGCTTAAAAAATGTCGGAGTAACCTACCAACGGGCCATGACCCGTATCTTTGATGACTTAATTCACAATCAAGTTGAGTGCTATATTGACGATTTAGTTGTCAAGAGCAAGGTCAAAGAGGCTCACCTGTATGACTTAAGAGTTGTATTTGAGCGGTTGCGCCGCTACGATTTGAAAATGAACCCCTTGAAGTGTGCCTTCGGCGTCGCCTCAGGAAAATTCTTAGGATTCGTAGTGAGGCACCGCGGAATCGAGATCGATCCTGCTAAAATTGAAGCCATCTTAGATATGCCATCTCCTAAGAGCCTTACCCAGTTAAGATCTCTATAAGGTAGATTGGCGTATATAAGGAGGTTTATTTCTAATATTTCCGGGAGATGTCAACCCTTTTCTGTCCTTACAAAAAAAGACGCTAAATTCGTATGGGATGAGAAATGCCAAAATGCTTTCGATGACATTAAACAATACCTCTCTAATCCGCCAGTTTTGGCAGCTCCAATTCCGGGAAAGCCGTTAATTCTCTACACCGCAGCCTTAGATGAGTCTTTAGGCGCCCTGTTGGCTCAAGTCAACGACGAAGGGAAAGAGAATGTTCTCTATTACCTTAGACGAAGACTTCTTCCTAGTGAAATTTGATACCCGTCAATTGAGAAGCACTGTCTTGCTTTGGTTTTTGCAGCTCAGAAACTGAGGCACTACATGC